>NW_006399759.1:32663358-32665128 GCF_000299155.1 Elephantulus edwardii | reverse complement strand
AATGAATGAATGAATGAATAAAAATTCAAAATCTCTGTAAATGTTCATCTAAAAAAATTAACTGGCAAAAAATAAACTGACACATCCTATAAAGTATTGAAAAAAGGAAGAGAAGCATATCGCATTGTGAATCTGCCATAGATTTTTTTTTATGTCTGCAATAATTATTAGGCAATGTTGGGTGGAGTTTATAATGGATAAACTGTGCAAAATGGGAAAAAAATCTAGCATTTTAACCTCTGCACTACCACATTTCTTTAAGTGATGTCGGACTATTTATATCAATCCCTAACATATGTTTAGAATTCTGTCTGGAAAATGGATCATCTGCTACCTAGATCAAGTTCCTATAATACGAAATATCTCTTCCTCACTCATTCTCTTCAGTATCTTCCTCTTTTTCGCATGTTCTCCTTTCATTCATCAAGGCACGTTAAAGAATGATTTGTCTTGTACTTGATGGTATCTTAGGTGAGACAAAAATAAAGTAAACCTATAGAGTTGATGTAGTTTAATTTCGCCAAGCCTTAAGATTATCCCATTTCTTCCATAATCTGAATCTAGGCTCATGAGGAGTCATTTAAATGTAACTTAATTTCCCTATCATCCATCTCCAAAAGCAGAGACCAGACAAACATTAAGCATGAATGTTTTATTAGAGTTATTTCTCTTATTAATTAGAATCTGGATCTATCCTGGAGGTTTGAAGTGGATGACTGAGAATGTTTGAATCTACTCATCTAACTGTACTTTGGCAAAATGAAATTTCTCAACTGAAAAGTCTGTGGAGGAGATGCTAAGTCACTGTAATCTCATTACATTTCTGACCATTTGCAAGACTTGGTCTAGGCAACCGCCTGGCTCCTACAGGATATAAATGTCCTTTCTCTGTCACTCCCTTTTTCTTAGCTCATAGTGTAAGTCCTCTTGTACTAAGTCCTGCTCATGTGCATGCATGCCAGGCCTATTTGCCCTCAGATTCATTTGTTGTCATTTCCTTGCTCTGCTCTGGAAGGTATGAACACTGAGTCCATTCAGGCTGCATTTCTCAGCTCCCTTTCCTGTCTTTTGTTTGAGTTCTTCCAACTTGAGACAATAAATGACATAAGATATCTCTTTGTTTAAGAGGCAGTTCACTCCATTTGTTCTGTATCTCCAACTTCCACAATGCCAAGAAAACAAAGATTCTTATAAGCAGTCTCATGATGGATGGAGAAGAGATTGAAACTGTCAATAGCTTCATCTTGCTTGGATCCACAATTAACACCTTTGGTACCAGCAGTTAGGAAATAAATAAGGAGCTGTGTTGCAGTGGGAAAATTGCATTTAAAGATCTCTCCAAATGTTTGTAATAATGTAATGTGTCAGTTTGAGGACTAAAATGTGTCTGATTCAGGCCATACTTTTCCCAGTCACTTACTATGCATCTGAGATCCAAACAATGAATAAGGATGACAGAAAAAGAATTGATGCCTTTGATATGTGGTGTTGGAGAAGAGAACTGAACATCCTATGGAAGGCCAAGAGAACAAACGGATAAGTCTTGGAGAGGGTGCAGCCGGAGTGCTCTTTGGAGGTAAGAATAAAGAAGCTTCACCTCATATATTTTGGGCATTTTACTAGGAGGTGCTATTTCTTGGAGAAGGATATGATGCTGGGAAAGGTGGAGGCTGGCAAAGGAGAGGAAGACCCTCAACAAGGTGACAGACATGGTGACCGATATAATGGGCTCTTGTGTGTCAGGAAGTGTGAGGATGGTGCAGGATAGAA
>NW_006399759.1:32657039-32658813 GCF_000299155.1 Elephantulus edwardii | reverse complement strand
TTGTCCCTGCCCTTGGCCCAGTGTATTGACTCACTTATTTCCCAGGTCCACCAGGATACCTCTTCACTTCTACCAAATCTTTTCGGCATTTATCTTCCATTGTCCAATCTGACACAAACACTTACTTGATCAAAATTCTAAAATGTAGTTTTCCGATCTATTCCCTCTGCTCCTTGCTCAGGCGTATTCTGTTCTCTGTGCATAACTCCACCAGAGGACCTGGAAAACACCTTTGCATTTATTTGTTTGTGTCTATTACTTTTATTGGCCTGTGAACATTTTGAGTGAAGAAAACTTTCTAATTCTTTGGACACGTATTGGTGGCTAAAGAAAAGAATGAATGAAGATTGCTCTGTAATTGCACAATCATTTTTAAAAAAAAAAAACATTTCTGGTCTATATTGTTATTTACCATGTGCCAATTTTGAATTGAAATCTCTATAAATAGAAAAGGAACAATTCTTCTGTTTTTGATAAAATCCTTTTGGCTTAACTTGGTTTTGTTTTCTTGGCTGCTTTGTTCTGCCCATCAGCATGCAGGATGGAAACTTGAATGGGCAATTAGCATGACAGCCCCAGTGATTACTCCCTTAATCTGCAGTCCCTAAGTGGTGAGAAATGGAGGCCTTGGGTAGACTTTGGTTCCATTTCCTTATTAGGAAATCACAGTGATTTCATGAAAGTCACAAAGGAAATGCTTTCACTGAGAAATCGCATGCTGTAACTAATCAGGGGGGAAAGGAAAAAAAAATATGCATTTTAAAATCCCACATACTAACACTATTCCTTAACAATGAAATTATGTATTCAGGAAATTCTTAGCTTACATTTGGCCTAGTTAAACAGAAAGATGTTAATTCACTTGAACTCCCAGTGTATATAAAAAGACTTCTTCCATGGTAATGGCTTGCAGCAGTGTGCCACTTTGCAGTTTCAGAAGCCCTTTCTCAGGCATTCTTTCATTGGATCTTCACAGTGACTCAATAGCTTTTATTTTTTTAACAGAAATGAAGATTGAGGCTCAGATTCATTAAGTAATTTGTCCAAGGATATCCAGTCAGACTAGAGCTAAGCTATGAACCCAGATCTGTTTGATTTCACTGTCCCAAAAGAATGAGCCATGCTGTGTCACTCAAACTAATAACTGCAGAGAATAATATAGGAGTTCTGGTGGACTAAGGGTAAGAAGTTGCAAATCCAACCAAAAGTCATGCTTGAATCCACCAGATGCTCCCTGGGAGAAAGATGCACACCCTCCTTCCATGCAATTTATAGCCTCTGAAAACCCATTGGAAGGACAGTCATGATGAGTTGGTTCTGACTTCAAGGTATATAATAACAGCAAGAAATACTATTAGAACATTTAGCCGCTAAATTAAATTGGAAGTTCTAATCCACTCACCAGTTCCTAAGGAGAAAGAATTGGTCATCTGTTTTTGTAAAGATTATAACCCAAAAAATGCTATTGAGCAGTTCTTCTATGTCGCCTGGGGTCACTATGTGTTGGAGCTGACTTGATGCCCCTGAACAAGCACAGACCGATACAAAACTATTTACATGATTTTTAAAAAACACTGTAGAATTTGTGTTTTTTAAAAACAACTTTCATTCAAAAAAGGGAACATTAATAAATTTTTAAAAATTATTTCTTCAAATTCACCTCTAATTCTAGTTCAAGCTTTCACAATTAATCCACTACTTGAAATTATCTTCTTAATTCTTGTTAGGTACCATCAAGTTGCCTGCTATTTATAGTGACCCTATGAACAATAGC
>NW_006399759.1:32646905-32656939 GCF_000299155.1 Elephantulus edwardii | reverse complement strand
GGTAATCGGGACGGGTGTGTCAGAGGCAGTGTGATTGGCACAGGATAGAGCAGAGTTTAGGGCTGTTGTACATAGGGTTGCTATGAGTCACAAACAACTCAACGGCACATAACAACAACAACAACAACATACTTGACTCAATAGCACCTAACAACAATTCATCTTTTCTGTGTCTCAAATTCCCACTAGAGATGCTTTAGTTGCTTTAGCTTATGGCAGGTGAGTGTCCCATGGCTCTGGTACCACTAACTCCTTCTTCTATCTTTTTAAGATTAGGGATGGGAGAAGTGTACTGTTGTTCCCCAAATTCTGTTTTGCCTCCCTTTCTTTGGTTGAATTCTCGACCTCTTGTTTTCTGCATAAACAATTTCTCTAACAGTCAGACTGGCTTGTTGCTCTGGTTAGACCATGACTAATAGATATGTGTCTGCATTCCGAATACAATGATGAGCTGTTGTGAGAGGCAAGAGCTCCACGTCAGCATCCTTGCACATATACATTTGAATTATTACTTCCTAAATTTCTGCCAAAGGGAGTGGAATATGTTTTATGAATGTCTAAGCTGACAAGTGTAGATTTTCCCCCCTGCTATAGTTACATTAAAACCTGATTTAAATGTTCCTGTTATTTCTAAGAGCACATAAATCTACACATTTCATTTGAAACAATAGTCAACACTTTGATTATGTTTAGCATTCTAAAACATAACTCACAGTCTTCATCAGTATCTTCAATGGTGAATCTCTTGTAAAACTATTTTACAAAAGAGAAAACTAAGATTAAGAGATGCTAACAATGAATCTAGATTACAAATTTAGTATGTAACTTAACCAGCATGTTAATCCAATACCTTTCAAACTTTAAGTAGTATTAAAATAAAGTGTATTTTAAAAATGGAAAATATAAAATCCATTTTCAGAAAGTTTAACTTAGCAGATCAGTGATCAGGCCCCCAAATCTTCATTTATATAGTCTTTCTCAATGTTGATGAGAATCAACACATCTGAAAAACACAACCATAAAATATTAGTAAATATATCTATGTAAAATTAGTTCTCTGTTAAATCATCAGAGTCTAGCCACATGTTTGGTATTTAGCTAGTAATCAATAAATCATGGTAGAACTGATAAATGACATGATTAGTGAACAAATTTTCGCTTGAATTACTACTAGCTAATTGTTTTTTGTTGCTAGTCACTGTCACCCATTGTAAACATGCGAATCTTATTTACTCATTCTCATTCAATAAGTATTAGTTTAAGTCTTGCCATTTTCCTGGTCATTGTGAAATATCAGTTGATTTGTAGATATACATCTACTATATCAAAGTTTCAGACTCTATCCCTCAGGAATCTTTAATTATTATGATGAAAACAACCAAATGAGAAAGAATAACAATACAGAAAAGTATTTGTGATACTATTATGCCCTTCATGCAGGTAAATATGCTAAAAAGAGGAGAGAGATTGATTCTATCCTGACAAAGAGGTAGGGAACAATTCCACAGAAAAGCTGGCTTTTTAAAAAACTCGCTGATGTTCAACACCTGTGGGAATGAGGGGGAGACTATATGCCTGAATAAGGATAGAGTTTAACAGATTACTCTGTTTCTGGACTTGTAATTGGTTCTCTGAGACTTGAAATTAATTAAGGTATAAATCTCACACAGAAAAATATTCTTGTAATGTAAAACCACCGACATATATAAAACAAGATTCCTTCTTAATTTTGGAGAAGGAAAGGAGTATTTGTTTTTTATTATAAACTATTTTCCTCCTAGTATAAGAAAACCTGAAGTCAGAGTTGCACAACCCTAGAGGTTAGACTCTTTTCACTTTCGACTTGGTTTCCTAGGACACAGAGAAGTAAGAGTGGGAGAAAAAGACCCTTTACCCTGCTTTTTGAGGTCCCTGAAAGTTCCTCCTTGGCACAGCTTGTGCTTAACTACTCATTAAGAAGTTGGCATCTCAAATTCACTGAGACATCTTTAGAAAAAAGACTTGTTGATCTACTTCTGAAAGATCATATCCATTGGCAATGCCATGGAAAGCAGTTCTACTCTGAAACACTTAGGCACATCACCTGTTAGAATTGACTTGATGACAATGCTTTGGGTTCTGCTTCAGTGGAACTGTGATCATCAAGTAAAAAAAGAGCATGTGTGTGACTCTGAGGTAGGTTCCTTAAGTCTTATTACTTCAACTGGTCCTTAACGCTTTTATATTTTGTAATACTTTGCTCATTTTATAGGTGGACATGTCATTGTTGTGTACCATCAAGTCTTGACTAACCCAGAGTTGACCCTCCAGTGGATTTTCATAGGCAGTAAATCACACAGGAAGAGATTGCCTATCTTTTTCCAGCTGAGCAGCTCACGGATTCAAACTGAATGCCTTTGTGTTGGCAGAATGATTCCTTGTCACTAAGTTACTAAAACTTCCTATAGGACTATATACTGAAGCTCAAATAAGCAACAAGAATTACCCAGAAACACTCAGCTGAATTCTGCCTCTAGTAATGATTTACAACACTTGCAATTCTTTTCCTTTTTTACAGCCGCTTAGTGACTCAGAAGACAAGCTTGGTTATCGCCCTGCTTCCCATGGTCACAGCCTTGAAAACACCATGTTGTCAGAACCCGCTTGGTGGCAAATTACAAGCTCTGGACTTAGTCTAACAATTCAGGAGATGGAGATAATTTTACATTGATACCCATTGTGGTTGAGTTTATTCCAACCCATAGCAACTTGTAGATCAGAATGGTAGTATCCCACAGTATTCTCAAGTTTGTAAATCTTTACGGATACAGATAGCCGCATCTTTTTCCCACAGAGCATGGTTTTCAACTAGAGTATCCTTGGTTATCAGTTGAGAACTTTAACTTCTATGTCACCATAATTCCTTTATAGATCATTTATAAGTGCAGTTCAATGTAGTATCATTTCATTTTCACCTCCACATAAATAAGTCTTATCCCCATGTTGCAGGGAAAGTTACTGAAAAAGCAAAGTACTGATGATTTGACAAATCACATAGCCATGACTGAAATGGTTTGGCCATTTAACTTAACTCATTTCTTTAGCCTGAAATTTCTGTATTTGAAAGAAGTTCATTTGTTTTTGGATTGATTGTATTTCATGAAAATAATCTTCTTAAACATCATTCTTTAATATATAAACCAGTATTATTTACTCTGAAGTTTAAAAAATAAAAGAAAGTGCCTAAGGGACTTAATTGATTAAAAGTAGTATTTCAACAGTAATCCAAAATCCCATTTTTATTCTCTAAATTAGTAAAAAACTACTCACCATGTCAACTTTGATATTTCTTGAAGGAACAAAAGTATTCAAAATGGTCACAACGGAAAGCTTTTAAATTATTTGAAAGAACATTATTTTATAAGCTTCACTGTTAGTCTTTGGTATTATCACATTTGACATAATTACACCTTGTAAATACCTCAAGCTTATAATGACATCCTTTCAAGAATTATTACTAATAGTTGTATTTGACATGTCAAATTAAACATATTGTTTGATGCAATTACACTAAATAATTCAAAATGCTGCTTATGCGTAGAAATAGTAATTAGCATAATTAAGTAAAAAATACTGTAAATTTAATTATCGATTCACTATCAAAAGCTGAACATTTTATAGACTTAATGAATATTTAGTAATGTGAATTAGAAATTTTTTTTAATTATTGAAAATGAAGAAACATTATTAATGGCTTCATAAATCCTGGAAGAGGTAGTGTTTTAATGATCTGTTAGGTTGTGTTTGTTGTGTACAGTAGAGTCAGAACCAACCCACAGCTGACACTATGGCTGGTTTTCAAAAGTAATTAATCACAGGCGAGGAAATTGTCCATCCTTCTCCCGCAGAGCAGCTTGTGCCTTTGGGATTACAGCACAGCTTCTTGCCACTAGGCCACCAGTTGTCGTTAGGTGCTGTCAAGTTGCCTGCGACTCATAGTTGCCCTGTGTTCAACAGCCTGCTCTATTGTCAGACCAACCCCATTACCCCAGTCGTTGAATCAATCCATCTCATCAAAGGTCTTCCTTTCCTGCGCTCTCTCCACCCTCCCAAGCTTGACGTCTCTCTCCAAGGACTGGTCCTGCCTTGCAACATGTCCAACGTATGTCAGATGAAATTTCAGAATCCTTGCCTCCAAGGAGCAGCCTGGTCTCACCCTCTCTAGGACAAACCTGTTTATTACCCTACTCGTCCACAGTATATTCAAGACTCTTCTCCTGCCCCACAGCTCAAAGACATCAATTCTCTTATCATCCCTAGTAATTATCCAGCTTTCTGATGCATAGCAAGTAATTGCAAAGACTATGGCCTTGGTCAGGCACACCTTACTCTCCATACTGACATGGTTGCTCTTCAGCACTTTGGAGAGGCCTCTGACAGCAGACTTTCCCAGTGCCACAAAAGCTTCCTTTTAATAGGCTAGGGTTGTAGCAAAATCCCACAAGTTGCACAGCTTATAACAGAAACACAAAATGCTACCGACTTTATTCTAACTCATCTTGATGCACGTGAGTCAGAGTGGAACTGTTCATAGAGTGTCCGATGACTGCAATCTCACCAGTCCTTGCTTTATGGGACCATGAAAGGCCAAGCTGAAGTCATATGATCTACTGGGAGCCTGGAAAGCTTATATGTACAGTTTCACGATTCCGGGGATTAGGCATCTACATTCAGCATAAATTTATTGTCTCCCACTTAGGGAGGAAACTTTCTGGGTCTTGCTTGGCTTTTGATCTCAACAGATTCATTACCATCAAACAGATTGATAGCTCACCCACAAATGGGCTTTCAGCAGCTGTAAATCACAAAAGACAAGATTGCCATCTTAATCTGGCAGAGCGGTTGGTGGATTCAAATTATCTGCCTCTGTGTTGGAAGCGCACCACCCACTAGGCCATCAGGGTGCCCTCTGTTTCCAACACACGCAGAATTTTGCTGATCTGTATGTTTCTTCACATCTTTCCTGTGTTATTTCTTTTCCCCCTTTTTAAAGAAAGGTGGATCAAGATCCCACTCTACTACAATACGACCTCATTTAACTTAAATGATGACATCTTCAAAGACCTTATTTACAAACTTCACACTCACAGGTGTCAGGGGTAGGACTTCAACATTTCTTTTGGGAGAAACACAATTCATAACAGATGGTAAAAAAAATAAAATGGACCACAGAGATGGTGGTGGGATCCTTGGAGTCAGTCAGACTGCAATATGAATTCTAGCTCTGTCACTGCCAGCTGGGCAACTCTAGGATAGATACATAGATTATTTTTTAATCTTTTCATCTACAAATGTGAATAGTATCTGCTTCTAGCTCTACAGAGAGAGTAAATCAACAATATGGAATTCCTGACACATATTAGGAAAAGCTCAATCAATTCAAGTTCCCTGAGTCTTAGTCATTAAAGATGAGAATATATTAGAAGTCAGATCCTAGGCAACTTGAAGGAAAAACAAATGGAAATATAGTTAGGGAGGGGAAAAAAATTTAACAAACAACCTACAAAAGGGAGGAAAAATGATCTTTAGAGTGGAGGTTTGGGAAGCGATGGTGAGATGATATTTGTAAACATAGCTACTAGAACGTCAAGCACATAGCTCTTAACAAATGATAGTCTGTCATTTTACAACCATAGATTTCCAAAACCAAAACCAAATCCACGACTATTAAATTGACTGTGACTCAAGAGTGAATGACCTCATGGTGTCAAAGTAGATACATTCAGTAGAGCTTTTAGTGACTGAGGAAGGAAACTCTTTATTCTACAGAATGGATGGGTGAAATTGAACCACCTACCTTTTGGTTAGTCACTGAGCCCTAAAGCCACCTGTGCCACTCAGTGACTTACCCAGTTGTTATCGTTGCTGTGTGCCATCAAGTTGGAACCAACCCATAGCTAACTCTCCAACAGGTTTGCAGAGGCAATAAATCACATGGAAAGAGACTGTTCATCCTTCTCCCATGGGGTAAGTAGCTCATGGTTTGGAACCTCGTGCTTTTGGGATTGAAGTGCAGTTTCTTACCTGTAGGCCACCAGAGCTCCAAACGTAGTGAATGAGTTAAATCAAAACTTGAGCCCAAGTCTGCTACTGATCTGGAGCTCTTGGTTTCACATTCTTTCTCGAAGCGTTATGACCTGTACTGTGTTGCTCTAGGTCAGAGCTGTTTGACTCCCTCCCTGAGTGTGTTGTGTGGCCCTCTGTCCTGGACTCTACTTGCTGCTGCTGCATTCCCCTTTCGCTTTCCTGCTGAATGTCACAGACACTCCACTTTCATTTGGATCTTGACAATTCTTTCCCTGTTTGTAAAACACACTGATAAAGTAAGTTTTTATCCTAAGACAGACAGCTTATCAAGCATCTCATCAGAGAACAATGACTGTCAAATATATTCTTTTTTTTTTCTTTTTCTTTCCCCTAGGTAAAGGCACAGAAGACAGAATGTTATTACGATGTAAATGAGCTGCTGGCTGGCAGAAGCATGCTGCCTCAGGAGGTCTAGTGAGGGGCCCTGACTACATCTCTTAGTGCAGAGGGAGGAGTTATGGCTTTCACTTTTACAGAGGGAGGAAGCTAGCCAGGCCAATGTAATCAGACTGGCCAAGTATCCTTCCTGTGACCTTGAACTCTGCAATGCAAATGAGTTTCTGCAGTCAAAGCAAAACAAGGCAAGTGCATGTATTGAAAGCTTTACTATGTGCAATTAAAGTAGATCCAGGTAGTGCCTGAGTTAAGTGCTTGCCTATTAAAATGTAACTTGGGTGGTTTGAATCCAAGAGCTCTGTGGGAGAAACATGCAGCAGTCAGCTTCCAGAAAGATTATGTGACCTTAGACACCTGATAAGGAAGCGCTTCTCTGTCATATGGGATTGCTGTGAGTCAGAATTGATTTTACGGCTATAGACTATCTACAAGTAACTTGGCCAAGCACAATGACAGGGAGAAAAAAGGGGTCCAGCTATCACACTGTTGAAAGGACACAATACTTACAAGACTGTTGAAGGAGAGGAGAACCTGGACTTTCATGAGCATGATGGGCTATAAAGGGATTAGTTTTGGAGACATACAAATAGAGTTTGAGGCTACTAACTAGGTTTCAGATTTGGTAAGATATTGTAATTTCTGTGAGTCTCAAGTTTCTAAAATATAAAAAGAAAATGAGCCAGAGGATGGTGTCTATTTCACTGAGTTGTGTGAATTCATCATGTGTGAAGGGGATCCTTCCATTGATCTTCAAATATCCCATCTAAATCCACGTTGAAATATCTCTCTGTAGGTCTCACTTGATCTACATCTTGCCTCTTAGGATTTCTCACATATCAATATCCTAATCCAGAGCTTTTAAAGTGTTTTGGTTTTCACCCATTCCAAAGATATAACATTCCTACCTTTTCTCTCTGTGTAAATACTATAGGAAACACTCCTTTTACTAAAATGTCAAACACAAAATGTGAATTAAAAGGTAGAAGATCCAACTTTGAGTCCAGTTTTACCAGTTACATGGTTGTAGCCTTGGAAAAGTCTCTTAATTTTTCCAAACCTGAGATTTTTTTTCCAGAACAATGAAAGGAAACCAGGGCATGAAGTGAGTAGATTAAAAAGACGACAACATGAGTCCCTTGGAGAAATTTGAATGTTAAATAAGGTAAAATTGGGGGTGGGGGGAGGAATCTAAATTGTGAGCAGAGAAGATAGGTCAGCTTTTTAATGAAGATATTGTTGTAATAGTCGTCAAGTCAGAATCAACTCATAGCTGACCTTCAAGGTGTTTTAGAGGATATAAATCACATGGGACTCAGATGCCCAACTTTCTCCTTTGGAGCAGCCTGTAGATTCAAACCACTTGAGTTGGCAACACAAATCCTTACCCACTAGGCCACTAGTCAAATTTTAGCTGAGGTTTGTATAAACAGCAGTGAAAGAAACACAAGAGAAGAAGAGGAGATCACTTGGGCACAGAGACTGAGGCCACATTAGATGTCAATTCATAAGGTACTGGTACAGTCAATGGACAGTAGTGACTTAGACCGGCCTGAGATTAGGACCATGAGAGTGGATTATCTTCCCACAGTTCAAATGACTTCTCAGTAAGAGTGAGGGCAATAAAAAGAGCCTAGAGTTCTGGTATCATTTGAGGTAGGATGAAAGAGAAATGGAGCCAGAAAAAAAATGGAAAGGGATTAAGATTAGAGGAAGAGATTAGTAGAATGATTTCTCTCCTCCAGGGCCCAATAAGCCAAAGCAGGAAAGAAAAGAAGGGTAAGGAGACATTGGGATGGTAGGACTGTGAAGAGATGTAATAATAAAGCAGTAGTGATTTTGGGAAAGAGAGGAAGGAAGTAGGGGAAAGAGACATGGATTGTCAATGAGGAGATCTCAGCAGTTGTAAAGGGATCTAGCTATTCTGCCCCAGCCCTGGAAGGCAGGCCAGGTAGTCATTTCCTTCACTTGGAGCTTCAGCAAGGATGACTCTTATAGATTTTGTGTAAGGGAATCTTATTGTTTGAGGTTTAAAAAAAAATAAATCCAGAACAAACTTAGAAAACTACTAGTTTAGTTACTGTTTAGGGAGCTCTTGTGGTTTAATGGTAACCCTGCCAACCCAAATGTATGTGGTTCAAATCCACCAACAGTTCCATGGGAGAAAGATGGATTTACTCCTTTCTTGTGCTATTTACTGCTTCTGAAAACCCATTATGAGGTCAGCTATGAGTCAGTTCCAACTTGATGGTATATAAGAACAACAGTGACCACACTATTCAAATTCCCATATAAAGTTTTGGACCAACTTGCAATTTCCCCCCCCCACCCCAGGCCTTTTCCCCTGTGTTTTAACCCCATGTGAATGACACCTTCTCTCATTCTGTTTCCTTCAGATTTTTCTCTTGACATTCTGTTCCATAGCATGCTTCAATAACTCCCAAGACAGTGTATCACCTTCTGACCTCAATAACTCAAGGTGGAAAACTTTCTAGATGAGGAGGTGCCAGATCGCCAGCAAGGCGTATTCAGTTAAATCCATGTAAAGGAGGTTTAGGAATGAGTGTGAAATGCCTACAAAGCACAGGTATTAATTGCCTTACTTAGGGTCAAAAAGAACAACGGTGAGGCAGGATCAGTGAGAGTAAGAGGAATGCTGGGTTGTTCTGACTTACTTTTCCTTGACTGGGGAAACAGGAGGATGTTAGGAAGTCAAAAAGCAGCTGTCAGAGGAAATAAAGTGAGTTAGAGAGCAGCAGGGTGAGTATATTGAATGTCTGTGTGAATATTCAGAGAAGGTCTTAAAATAAAAGGGGAAATCATACTGTAGAAGGTAATTTAAAAATTACTAAAAGAAAAAAGCAGAGGGTAAGAATAGAGACGGAATTATCTAGGTGGGGGAGGAGAATAGTACCCTTCAACCTCTGCGGTCAGTTTAAATAATGGAATGAATTCATGAGCCAGGGCTCTAGAATAGATCAAATAAGCAAAGCTAGGAAAGAGTAGAAGGGAAGGAAGAAGACAGGCTGTACCAAATACTTAATATCAACACTTACTTACATTTAAAATGCATTGTGCTTTCACAGTTAAAGCAACTCATAGCTCATCTTCCACAGGGTTTTCACATCAGGAGATCAGCCAGCTTTATTTCCCATAGAGAAGCTGATAGATCCAAACCAACTGCCTTTGGGTTGGCAGCATAACTCTTTACCCACAAGGGCCACCAAAGTTCCCTTTACTCACATTAGCATATTTAATGGTTTTGTTAATCCAGATGAGGCTTTCCTGACTAGAATAAATTAACTTTGAAAATCAAAGCTGAGATTTTAGTCAGGTCAGCATTTGAACTGCCTCAGCCAAGCTCCACACATCAAGTTTTCCCATTCAGGATGCTTTTGAGCTGTGGTGCTGGAGAAGGGTACTGAATGTACCATGGACTGCCAGGAAAACAAACAGATTCATCTTGGGGAGGATTAAACCAAGCTACTCCTTGAGGGCAAGGATTCTGGGGCTTC
>NW_006399759.1:32645903-32646772 GCF_000299155.1 Elephantulus edwardii | reverse complement strand
GTGACTGGAGTAATCGGGATGGGTGTGTCGGAGGCAGTGCGGTTGGCACAGGATAGAGCAGGGTTTAGGGCTGTTATGCATAGGGTCGCTATGAGTCGAAAACGACTCGACAGCACACAACAACAACAACAACCTCCTTTCTAATTTTCTTACTATCAGTATTTTCTTTTGCTTATTTATTAACTTATATATAACAAATATTCCTTCATGGTCCGATGACTAGGTCAAAAAAAAGCCTTTATGTTTGTCTCAATTTACTAGTAAATAGGAAGTTAGTGTTATTTCCTACAATCAAAAGAAAACAGATTTATTTTTTCCTTTACAGCATACGTGTATTGCTTGCACCTCTGAAGGAAGCATATTCCTCTCATCAATCAAAAACTCTCTCCTATGACTTCTTGGCTGCACTATGAGCATGTTTCTGAATCTAAGTGTGGTCCTGAACGCTGTCCTCTCTGTCCCACATGAACACATCTGATGATGCTGACACCAGCTGCCAAACAGCTCTTAAATCCAGCCTTTTCCACTCACCCTCATTCTACCCTTCATTACTTGGTTCAAGTTTTATTTTTGCTTAATCAGAAAATACTTTTTATTACTCCAGGTTTGTCCCTTCCAAATGTCCTCTCCCCATATCTCACATCATAGCAGGACTTTTCTTATTCCCCAGATGCTTCTGAATCCCTATGTTCCTACTCACACTCACTTAGCTTTCTGGATGACTGTCTAGCTCCCATTTCCACCTTGGGACCCATGTGTCAAAAACATGTATTGTTGCTGTTGTTGTTGTTATGAGCCATCGACTCCCTTGCGACTCATAGCGACCCTATGTACAACAGCCCTAAACTCTGCTCTATCTTCTGCCAATC
>NW_006399759.1:32599143-32640006 GCF_000299155.1 Elephantulus edwardii | reverse complement strand
AAGCTGTAATTATTAACAACCTCAATCTCTTCTACGTTCATCATGGTGCTGCCAATTGGCCCAGTGGTGAGAACGTTTGTCTCCTTGATGTTGAGTTTCAATCCACATTGAAGACTACAGTCCTTGACTTTCTGCAGCAAATGCTTCAGGTTCTCCTCAATTTCAGCAAGCAAGGTTGTGTCATCTGCATAATGTAGGTTGTTGATATGACTTCCTCCAATACTGATGCCACATTCCTCCTCACAAAGTCCAGCCTCCCAAATTATCTATTCTGCATAGAGATTGGAAAGGTATTGAGACGGGAAACATCCCGGATGCACTCCCTTCCTGAATTTGAACCATGCAGTACATCCTTGCTCTGTTCTGACTCTTTCCTGGTCCAAGTATAGGTTTCACATAAGCACAGTCAAGTGTTCTGGTATCCCATTCTCCTCAAGGTTAACCACAACTTGCTGTGATCCACACAGTCAAATACTTTTTCATAGTCAATGAAACACAGATAGATATTCCTCAGGTACTCTTTACTTCCTTGATTGTAGCAACTCGAGGTTTGAATTTGTTCTTCAGTTCCTTGAGCTTAAGAAATGCTGAACGAGTGCAGCCCTTTTGACTTTCTGACTCTAGCTCCTTGCACATTTCATTGTAATATTTTGCTTTGTCATTCCGTGCTGCCTTTTGGAATCTTCTCTTAAGCTCTTTAGTGTCGTGAATCCTTCCTTGTGCTTTGGCTTCTCTGTGGATTTGAGTTGAATTTCTTTAGCCTTAATTTAAACTTGCATATGAGTAATTGATGGTCTGTTCCACAATCAGCACCTGGCCTAGTTTTCACTGCTGATATTGAACTTCTCTGGTGATTCCTTCCACAGATGTAATCAATCTGATAGCCTGACTTTGTGTTTTTATATAAGAGATATTTGTTATGAATAAATCATTCATTGTGTAGAATTCTATCATTTTATCGCTAGTCTCATTTCTGTCACAAATTCCTTGTTTTCTGACAACTGATCATTTTTCCTTGTTCACAACTTTTACATTCCAGTCACCCATTATTATTAATGCATCTTGGTTGCTTGACTTTAATGAAATAAGGAGCTCAAGAAATTCAAAGGACATCCCTCTCTTCTGATGCCACATATTTCTTCATATAGTTGAGTTTCTCAAAAGGTTTTTTTCGCCTACAGATTGAACAAATATAGGAAAGGATATCTCTGATACTCAGCTTTTCTGATTTTAAGGCATGTGATAGTCCCTTGTTCTGTACTAATAAGTGATTCTTTGTCTATGTATAGGTTTCACAGGAGCATTTTCTGGGATTTTCTGGGATTCTCATTCTTCTAGATGTTATGTATATTTATTCTAAAAATTTACACAGTAAAATGCCTTTGAATAATCAATAAAACACAATTAAACATCTTTCTAATAGTTCTTAGTTTCAGCCAAAATCCATCTGAATTCAGCAATGATTATCTCTCATTATGTATAAGATTTGTTGTTGGTAAGTGTCCTCCAGTCAACTATGACTCATAGTGGACCTATGAACAATAGATTCGAACCTTGTCCTCTCCTGTCCCATCCTCTGCATCTCTGATATACTGGAGTCCATTGATACAGTCACCATGTCAATCCAACTTGTTGAGAGAAGAGAATGCTAATTGCTTGTTATAGAGTAGTATTCAGATCGAAGATGGCACAAAAGAGAACAGGTCAGCAGCATAGATCAGTTAGTGACAGAAGGGCAGGGCTCCTGAAGGGGTATTGTGAATCACTGGTTCCAGGAGAGTTGATATTCTTATAATATCTTTCACATACGATCTAATCTCTTATTTCCTTAAAGACAAAGATCCTGAGAATATTACTTTTCTTCTTGTCAGCTCAAGAAGAAACAAAACAACTGGGTTGAGGATTTTCTAGAAAATTACTTTTTAATAAACTTATATTGGTGTTGATATTCTTTCCATAGTACTATTCATCTATGTTGTTGTTATGTGCTATTGAGTCATCTATGATCCTCAGTGACCCTATCTATGGACAGCAGCTCTGAACTCTGCCCTGTCTTGAGCCAATCTCACTAATTCCGACACACCAACCCCCATTACCCCAGTTACTGTATCAATCCATCTCATCCAGGGTCTTCCTATCCTGCACTGTCCCTCCACACTTCCAAACATGATATTCTCCAAGGATCTCTCCTGGCCAGGTGCCCAAAATATGTGAGACAGAGCTTCAAAATCCTAACCTCCAAGGAGAAACTTGTTTTCACTCTCTCCAAAACAGACCTATTTATTTTCTTGGCAGTCCATGATATGTTCAAGACTCTTCTTCAACAATGCAACATGAAGACATTGATTCTTATTCTGTCATCCTTAGTCATTGTCCAACTCTCTGAAGCATAACAAATGATTGTGAAGACCATGGCCTGGATTAGGCACACCTTAGTCCCTAGACTGACATCGTTTCGTTTCAACACTCTGGAGAGGTCCCAGACAGAAGATTTTCCCAATGTAATTTGTTTTTTTATTTCCTGACTGCTGGTGTTAAGAGTGTTGATTGTGGAGCTGAGCAAGCTGTAATTGTTAACAACCTCAATCTCTTCTACATCTATCATGGTGCTACCAATTGTCCCAGTGGTTTGCATCTATTGGGGAACATTATAATATGTTCATTTCTATAATGAAACCCATTCTGATCTTAATTTTATCTCTAGCATTTGTCTGTTCCTACATATTGATAACCATTTCCTCAATTCCTATCAATTAATCAGTATTTGAGCATGATGTGTGAGTCAAGAGCCTGACTCAGAGCATACAGATAAAACTACCCAAATGTCAAAGTGTTCTGAAACTAGAGAAACAGCAGTAAACAATCATATAATCTCTTGCCCTTAGGTTTTTTAGCTAGCAGAGAAAGCAAGCACACCAAAAGCAAATCCATTTAATGTGATAAGTGGTATAGTAAAAATAGAGTGTATGGCAAAGTGAGCCCTTATAGAAGGGTCACCTAATTCAGACTGAGGAAAGATCTAGTCAACTTTTGTGATGCTTAGACCTCTCAAAAAAAACCCCTAAATAAACAAAAATAGACCAGTTATCGAGTGTCTCATGAATCTGTGTCAGCTGGATGGATGCGGCCTCTTGTGTCTTGAAGAGAGGCAAGTATGGAACGCTCAGGACACTTGTGGCTTTCTTTTTGCCCCAAGTGGGTGTCTGCAGAGTGGCCTTGCCAGATGAATTAGGGGTCTCTGGGCCAGAGTTTTCCAGCATTTGGGTGTGCCGGAATGGTAAAATACTGTAGGGCCCTTGGGCCTATGGCCCTCAGAGCTATTTTTAATTGGTTTTGGTGAAACATTCTACTAGGTGGTAAAGCCCTGGTGTGTACACTTGCTGTAAAGAGGTAACTCGTCCTTGCTGTGATGCTGAACACTGTGACACTGATGTGTCAAATGTGATATGATCACCCATGGTGGATAATGAGTAGTGGAGCTTCCCGATTAAACAAGCTTGAAAGCAGGAGAGGCATCAACTTCCATAATAGCTTGCCTCCAGAAACCCTATGAATCTGGAGGAAGGATAAAAGTCACACAAGTGTTGAGGACTTTGGTTCATAGGGTCACTATGAGTTTCCTACAACTCAACAGGACTTAACAACAACAACAGATCAGTTATCATCAAACTTTGAAATCTTAACAGCTTGTCAATACACATACATATATGCACACACCCATTGTTGTTATTATGTACTGTCGAGTCAGAACCGACCTATAGCTGACCCTTCCTCAAGTTTTTAGAGGCAATTAATTGCCCAGGAGGATATTGCCCATCCTTCTCCTGCAGAGCAGCTGGTGGCCCCAAACCACAAGCCTTCAGGATTGCAGTGCAGCTTCTTGCCACTGGGCCACCATATACGCCCATATATAATTAGGGCACTATGGTGACTTAGTGGTAAGAAATTTCTCTGCAATTTCAAAGGCACGTGGTTGGAACCCACCAGTTGCTCCATGGCAGAAAAATGGACAGTCTCCTCACATGTGATTAACTGCCTCTAAAAACCCATTGAAGGGTCAGCTACAGGTTGGTTCTGACTCTCTGGCACACAACAACAACATATATCAAACTGTGGTCTAATTAGTTCTAATTTATGACAACTCCATATGTGTTTCAGTAGATCTATGTTTTATGGGAGAAAGATGGGCAATCTCCAGTGCAGTTCACAAGCTACCACTTGAAGATAATCTATGAGTTGATTCTAATTCAACAGCAGTGCAATGAGTTGAATTATTCTTTATTTATTGCTCTACTTTCACATGCATGTTCTTGTTGTTATATGCCATCGAGTCCCTTGTGAATTGTGTTGCTGGCAATAAGTATTAAATATCCTATGGGTCATCAAAAGAAGAAAAAAAACCTCTTTGTTAAAAGAAGTGTAGCTGGGGTGTTTTTTTGAGGCAAGGATGGTGAGATCTCAGCTTCCGGAACTGTCAGAGGGATTTAATCCTGGGGAGGAAAAGATTATGTTGTGAAAAGTAGAGAGTCTATAAAAGAAAGGAATGCCATCAACAACATAGATTGACACAGTGACTGCAACAATAGGTTTGAGATTATGAAGATGACATGGGATCAGGCAAAGTTTAGATATGTTGAACATGGGACTGCTACGAGTCACAACTGATTCAACATTACCTAACAACAACCACCTTTGGGGAAATTTTCCATCATTTATTGTGTGTGGTTAGCATAAGCTAAGATGAACATAAGGTTAGATGAAAGACTAGTGAGAGACGAGACAATATAGAAAGAGAAAATGGAAAAAGGAAGGCTTTGTATTATCAGGAAGCTTGTGTTTGATCTATGAACAGGGTTGAAATTAGTTGGGTTTTGTTTAGAGGGAAAGGGAAGAGTGTATTACATTACCTATTTAAATGAATCACTTTGTTGTGAAAGTAGTTTGTGGGCAACAGGGAACTGGTAGAAGAATTAATTAAGATATGAGCTCAAGTAGTAGTAAAAGGGTGGAAGGTTGGCAAAGGAGAGAAAGACCCTTGATAGGCAAATTGACACAGTAACTGCCACAGTGGGCTCTAGTGCTTCAGGAAGTGGGAAGATGACACAGGATAGGGCAGGTTTAGGATCTGTTTTCAGAGTCACTATGAGTCATACTTGATGGCACCTAACAACAACAGAAAGAATTAGAGGTAGGAAGTGAGAGGCAGAGTGAGATTTAGTGTAGCACTAACTTAATCTGTGTTTTATTTGAACAAGCTTTTATGGCATGGTGTTGGACAGTTAGCCCCAAGGTTTCTAATCCACCAGTGTTTTTATGGGAGGGGGATGGGAAATCTCCTCCTTTACAGCCTCTGAAACACCAAGAGAGGATCACCATAAGTCAGAACCAACCTGCTGTCAGTGAGGTTGTTTTGTTGATTTAGATCTAAAGACAGAATGCAAGTTCCCTTTATGTGTAAGTGGGGTGATGACACTAGTAAAATGAGTGTATTATCTGCAAAACTCAAAAGAGGCACTATGGTGATTGTTGACTGTCTAGATTCTGTGAGGTTCCAGAATGTGTGAGAAGGTTTTTCACTGTGCCATTGAAGCTTTCACTGGTGCAATACAGGTGATGAGAGATGCAAAGCAACAATCAAATTTATTCTCTGCTCAAAATTCTGCAAAACCTCCAACAATCAAACAAACAAAAACCACTAGTTTCTCTGCTTGAAGACCTCAGTACTGTTGAGTCATAAAAGACTGACCTTCCAGTGGGTTTTTGGAAGCTGTAAATCACACAGAGATTGTCTGTATTTTTCCTATTGAGACATTGGTGGATTCAAACCACCAGACAGACATCATTTTTGGATAGCCGCCTAACTCCCTATGGACTGCAGTACCAGAGAGCTTCACAATTCACTACATGTAACTATAGAAATTGTGCAAAGTTTGGAGCAAAGCAGACCTGAAACTCAGTCATAATTCCCATCCTTCACCAATTACCAGCAGACTCTGGGTAACTTAATTTACTTGAGTAGATTTCTTCAATCTTGAGGTATAGGGAAGAAGGGTGTAGAAGAGAATAAAGAACAAAGAAGAGGAAGCAAGGGGGGAAAAAAGTAGAAGAAATTAAAGTGGTGACTGTCTTCATGAACGAGCCAGAGTCTGGTAGTGGTTTCTAAGTAGGCAACACATCTTATCATTGATACTGTCATTATATTATATTTTATCTGTAATCATTTGTATTTTATAGATGCTAGAATCATGATTCAGAGATGATAATCCTCTCTCCCGAGGACAAGCAGTCTCTAATCTTTCTGCTTCTCTTCATGAGGTCATTTACTCAGGGCTTATATAGGCTTGGACCCTTTTCAAATGCAGTCTATTCAGAGATGGACATAATACCCAGGTTTTAAGCATAACTGAATTCCACACTCAGCAACATATATCAGGATGATCAAGGGAGAGTGCCATTGAATTCATTTTCTAAATAGCCTAAACAAAAACTGACCTACTTTAAGTTATGGAGGAGGGATTAAGAGCTTCCATTTCTACATAAGGAGAGTTAAGAGTGCCAACAGACTGTTTTATCTGGATGTCATTATTCTTTTGTGGATGTAATAGGAATTTATGAGCATATTCTGTATGTCTAGCATATAAGCACTTGGCTTTAAAGGAACAATAAGAAATTTTAAAAATATGCAAAATAATTTTTTACTATATTTTTGACATTTTGGTCACATATATAAACTCATTTTACAGTTCTTTTTTTAAATTATATTTAACTCTAGGTATTAGTCTTCTAATTTGGAAAGGGTGCTGTCAGAGACCTCGCCAAAGTACTGAAGAGCAACATGTCAGTCTGGAGATTAAGGTGTGCCTGATACAGGCCATGGTCTTTGCAATTACTTGTCATGCATCAGAGAGCTGGACAATGACTCAGGATGTAATAAAAGGAGAGTTGATGCCTTTGAGCTGTGGTGCTAGAGAAGAATATTGAATATACCATGGACTGCTAAGAAAACGAATAAGCTCATCCTAGAGAGGGTTAAACCAGGCTGTTCCTTGGAGGCAAGGATTCTGAAGCCTTGTCTGACCTACTTTGGACATGTTGCCAGGAGGGACAGGTCCTTGGAGAGGGACATCATGCTTGGTAGGGTGGAGGGACAGCACAGGAGAGGAAGACCCTCAATGAGATGGATTGATTCAGTCACAGGGGTAGTGGGGATAGATGTTTTAGAGTGAATAACATTGTCAAGAGATGGAGCGGGGTTTAGGGCTGTCGTACATAGGGTCGCTATGAGTTGCAAACGACTCAACGGCACATAACAACAACAACAACAACATTAGTCTTCTAGTGTTTATGATTCTTTGTTTTTACTGATGAATATACTGTAAGAGATAAAGGATATAGGTTCTGTATCGTAAGTCCTGATGAATATGCTTAGCGGCTAACCATAATTCTGGAGGTTTGCATTGACTCAGACCCCTCTCAGAAGCAAAGTCTGGTGATCCCACCTCCCAACACCCTCTTACCCCCCCCCCAGGGGACAGGAACACAGTTCTGCTCTAAGCTGATGCCCACTTGTGATGACCCAATGTGTGTCTTGAGTAGGTGCCAGCTCAATGGCAAGTGATTATCACAATAATAGAGATGAAAATCTCTATTAGTAACAACATTAAGTGTTTCAGAACAGTCTAGGATAAGCAGAGCAGAGAGCTCAAAAGGTCAGAAGGGGAAGGACTTAGCATATCAAGAACCATAAGGACATATCAACTGCTAGCTTCCTGGCAGGGCCAGGGAGATCAAGAATCTCAATGTCACATAGCACAGCAAAAAACCTAATCAGATTATTTACATCTGCAGACTACTGGAAAAGGGGGTTTTCATTCTTTATGTTCTTGTACCCTTATCCAATAAGCACAGGTCTGAACTGGAGTTAGCAGTGTGTTGTTGTGGGCTGAGAAAACATAGACTGTGAATCAGATTAGGAGGAGAAACACAAAAGACTGGAATTCCAGCTTTGCCTCACTTTTCCTGTGTGCCTTTAGGAAAGCTATTTGACTGTCCTCTGAAATGGGAAGGATGATACTGACATAACACAGTGATTGATTGTGGTCATAAAGGTACAGTTAACTGCCTGTAAAGTGCTTAATCCAGGGGTCCAGCGCATTCTAGATTCTCCAGATGTGATGGTCATGTCTGTTACTTCTTCACCCTAGTCATTCAGAGAGCTCTTAGAAGCATTCATCTTATTGCTGCTGTAAGTTCTGTCATATGCTTTTTATGCCGATTTTGTGCAGCTTCCATTTCGAGATGTGGGAAAGAAAAACCTCAGCTTTACTAAGGATTAGCCCTCCTTTTATCTAAGATTGACAAACAAGGCTATTCTGAGGAAGACTAATTACAGAAGACATCCGGTGAGTGCCCTTCTCTCACCCACACACAATTATTGAAGTTGCAATGTGACACGCAGCCAGCCTTAGCCATGCTGGCCCCAAACCTATGCTACCTGTTGGCAGCAGTTGCCCATAGTAACAGCGGGGGTGTGGGGGAAAGGATGTAAGGATGGGAATCACTTCTTGCAGAGTCTGTGTTTGATCTTGTAATTTTTTTTGTCTCTTTTCTTCTTTCTTTTTAATGTATATGCTTGAGGGAAGATGTTCTTAAAGATAGGAGCTGTCAGGTGGGAGGCAGTTAGAGAGAAAAGAGGTACTTCCTGTCTGCTTTGTTTGTTATGTATAACTAAAAAAATCTTCAGATCAGGAAAATATGTTGTTGCTGTTGTCATGTCAATTGCAACTTATAGCAACCCTATGTACAACAGCCCTAAACCCTGATATATCCTGTGCTAATCTCATTGTCTCTGATATACCTACCTCCAATATCCCAGTCACTGAGTCAATCCACCTCATAGAGGGTCTTCCACTCCTGTGCTGTCCCTCCACCGTCTCCAAAGACCGGTCCCTTCTTGCACTATGTCTAATATGTCAGATTGAGCTTCAGAATCCTTGCCTCCAAGGAGTAGTCTGGCTTCACCCTCTCCAGGATGAACCCGTTTGTTCTTCTTGCCGTCCATGGTATAATCAGTATTCTTCTGCAGCAACACAGCTCAAAGGCATCAATTCTCCTTTTATCATACCTAGTCATTGTCTAGCTCTCTGATACATAGCAAGTAATTGCAAAGACCATGTCCTAGATCAGGTGCACCATTGTCCCCAGGCTGACACCATCGTGTGATTGAATATATGTCTTCAATCACTTATTACATTCTTATATGTGGTCACATTTGTTCATTCCTTTAAATTCTGTAAAATATTTTTTCCCAATTCTGTGCAGATGCCAGGGAATTCTCCTGACCTTGTTGTATTACCAAGCCAAAAACATGGTGTTTAAGTCTACCAGTTGCTCCAAAGGGAGAAAGATGAGCAATCTCCTCCCATGTGATTTATAGCCTCATAAAACCTGCTAGACGATAAGCTAAGAGTCGGTTCCGAGTCGGTTCCAACTCAATGACATGCAATAACAACTATATGTTATACCACATTCTGTAGCCTTCAGCATGAATTTAAAAAAAAAACAAAAACCCAAAACTCTCAAAACTGAATCATTAAGCAATACTGTGATAAATGGAGAAAAGATTGAAGTTGTCAAGGATTTGATTTTACTTTCATCCACTATCAACATCCATAGAAATTTGAAAATTAATTGCCATTGAGTCAGAACCAACTCATAACTGACCCACCATTGAGTTTATGAGGCTCTAAATCACAGTGGGGGAAATTGGTCATCTTTCTTCCTCAGAGATTCAAATTGCCAAAGATGCAGTCTTCAGTTTAGCAGCACATCTTTCTAGAGACCATTCTACTAGAGCTCAGTTAAGAACTCAAGAAGCTTATTGCACTGGACAAATTTCTTTCCTAAGACCTCTTTTTACAGTGTTAAAGACATTTCATTTTTAAAATTAATTACAATTCTTTTTAAAAAATTTAATTGTGATTTTAATGAAAGCTTACAGAAAAGTTAGATTCCATTCATCCATTGTTGTACATTTTCCTCCCTACCTACCCTCAGTTCACTTAAAAAAAAATCATTGTTGCATAATTTCCTCCCTCCTCCCCTAGTCTACTTTGCTGTCTTGTTATGTGTTGTAGAGTTGCCTGCAACTCATAGCTACCCTATGTACAGAAGCTCTGAACCCTGCCCTGTCCTGAGTCAGTCTCACTAATACCAACACACCAACTCCCATTGCCCCAATTACTGTATCAGTCCCTACCATCTGGAGCCTTCCTCTCCTGCACTATCCCTCCACCTTTCTGAGTATGAGGTCTTTCTCCAAGGACCAGTCTCTCCTGGCCATTTGCCCAAAGTATGTGAGACAGAGCTTCAAAATCCTAGCCTCCAAGGAGAAACTTGGTTTCACCCTCTCCAAGATAGACTTATTTGTTTTCTTGGTAGTCCATGGTATATTCAAGACTCTTCTCCAGCATCATAATCCAAAGGTATCAATTCTTCTGTCATTCTTAGTCCTTGTCCAACTATTTAAACATAACAAGTAATTGCAAATACCATGGCCTAGATTAGTACACCTTAGTCTCTAGACTGACATCTTTGTTTTTCAGTACTCTGAAGAGGTCCCTGATAGCAGGTTTTCTCAATGTACTTTCTTTGTCTTTTGATTTCCTGACTGCTGGTGTTAAGAGTGTTGATTGTGGAGCTTAGCAAGCTGTAATTGTTAACAATCTCAATCTCTTCTGCATCTATCATGGTGCTGCCAATTGGCCCAGTGGTGAGAATCTTAGTCTTCTTTATGTTGAGTTTCAATGAACATTGAAGAGTATAGGCCTTGACCTTCTGCAGCCAGCATTTCAGATTTTCTTCAGGTGTGGGGTTTTTTTGTTGTTGCTTTGTTTCGTTTTGCTATGCACCTCTTATTCCGGTCTGTTGTCACAATGCCTAATAATATATTCCTTTTAAACAGTTGTTTCCTTCATCTGTTCCAGTGCAGTATTCATTATTTATCCCCTCCTTTTGTAGTTTTCTCCACAGCCCCATGTCAGTTCTATTTTATAACAGTGGCTTTTATGAGGAGGTGTGTGACATCAACATTGGATGAAGATTCATTAAAAACCTACATATGTAGATGACACAACCTTGTTTACTGAAACTGAAGAAGACTTGAAGCACTTGCTGTACAAGGTCAAGGACTGTAGTCTTCAATATGAACTGAAGCTCAACATCAAGAAGACAAAGATTCTCACCACTGGGGAAATTGGCAGCACCATATTAGATGGAGAAGAGATTGAGGTTGTTAGCAATAATGGCTTCCTCGAATCAGTACTCTTAACACCTGCAGTCAGGAAATCAAAAGACAAATTACATTGGGAAAATCTGCTGTCAGGGACCTCTCCAGAGTGCTGAAGAGCAACGATGTCAGTCTAGATTAGGTGCACCTAATCCAAGCCATGGTCTTCTCAATTACTTGTTATGCTTCATAGAGTTGAACAATGACTAAGAATAGAAGAATACATGGCTTTGAGTTGTGGTGCTGGAAAAGAGTCTTGGGCATCCATGAACTGCCAAGAAAAATAGATCTGTCTTGGAGAGGGTAAAAACAAGTTTCTCCTTGGAGGCTAGGACATTGAAGCTCTCGCTCGCTTACTTTGGGCACATGGCTAGGAGAGATAGGTCCTTCTAGAAGGACATCATGCTCAGATGAATGGACAGACAGAATAGGAGAGAAAAACCCTGGATGAGAGGAATTGATACAATAACTGGGGCAATGGGGATTGGTGTGTTGGAATTAGTGAGACTGGCACAGGACAGGGCTGTGTTCAGAGGTGTTGTATATAGTGTCACTATACTTTGGAGACAATTCAATGGCACATACAACAATAATATACTATGAAAGGTTTGGAAGTAGGAGTGACATCCACTTCCTAAATAACATGCCTCTGGAAACTATGAACTTTGATAAATGTCGATAGTTGTAGGGGGCCTCAGGCGTTTTGTTCATAGGGTCACTATGAGTGATGCTTGACTCAAAGGCAGTCAACAACAACAGCAGCAACTGCAACAACAACTATGCAGTATTTGTTCTTTTGTGGCTGAGATATTTCATTCAACATAATGTTCTCCAGGATCACCCATGTTGTATAATATTTTTTAGTTCCTTGTTTTTAGTGCTGCATAGTAGTATTCCACTGTGTGAACATACTACATACCAATTTTCTATCCATTTATTTGTTGAAGGGCACTTGGGTTGCTTCCATATTTTTGCTATTGTGAAATATGTAGCAAGAAACACAGTGTGCCTAATGGTATTTCTATTTTTAACTTTTTGAGAAACCACCATACCATTTTCCACAGTGGTTACACCATTTTACACTCCCATCAGCAGTGATGAAGGGTTCCAATCTCTCCACAACCTTGCCAGCATTTGTTTTTTGCTGCTCTGCTGAACTTTGCTACTGAT
Source organism: Elephantulus edwardii (assembly GCF_000299155.1). Classification (NCBI taxonomy): domain Eukaryota; kingdom Metazoa; phylum Chordata; class Mammalia; order Macroscelidea; family Macroscelididae; genus Elephantulus; species Elephantulus edwardii. Next base: position 32,627,549 of record NW_006399759.1, on the reverse strand, counting down.
TCCTCATAGTTATTTTTATTGATTCATGTAATTAATTATTACAGTGTATAATAAGCCCCTTAATTTGTATTTTGAAATATATGAGCAGATCAAAGTTTAGAGAAAATTTCCACTTTCAGGAAATAATTCCCTTCTCCACTCAGAAGATATAAAGAAACACCACATGGAACTTCATATTTACAAAATAGGCCATGGAGTATAATCTTCCATCTGACTCTCTAACTTCAAGAAGAGGAATGAGAATTAAGATCAGCACAAAAGTGATTCCTTATGAGTTTAAGGCCAAACATACTAGACTTTCCCACTTTTTTCATCATTCTAACATCAGTTATTCCCTTTCCTTCTGTGCCCACAAAACTCTCTACCTCTCTATTGGGTTCTATAATTTGTTGCGACGGCATACAGAACTCATAGATCATATTCTCCATCATTCAATTTGAGAAGAAAGTAGTGGGTTGCAATTCACAATCAAGATTAACTTAAAAATAGTAACAGGAAGTATCTGTAAGATAGGATATATTTCTTCCATATGGACAGTTTCAAACCAAGACAGCTTTCAGCTTCTGCTCAGCTTTACCCACAGGCAAGTACAACTTCTAAATGCCCACAGGCAGGTAGAACTTCTTTTGGCCTCTGACTTGCTAAAAAGTTTTATTGTTCTTGATTTCTGCTGATAAGTATCCAAAGGTACCTCAACTTGCCAGCAAGCCTCTTTACTTTTAGGCACTCAGCTCTCTCTCTTTTTCTCTGTGACTTGGCAAGCCCACAACAGCCCCTTAGTGCAGGTTTCTGCTGTTTGCATGCTGCCATGGCTATTTTAACTTTAGCCTCTGCTGTAGTTGACATAGTTCTTTCCCAGCATATCATCTTCAGAATTGCAGCTTTCTGTAGAAAGTAAGCAAAAGAGAAGAAGATCTGCAACGAGATAGATTGACCAAAAGGCTTGACCATAGTGGAGATTATGACAATTAGGCAAGATAGATAAAATTCCAATCTGTTATTCCTGAGGTCACTGTGAATTCTAGATTACTCAAGAACACCTAACAACAACTCCTTTCTGCCTAGGAGGTTCTCAACACAAAATGTTGGTCTAAAGGACATATTCTGCTTTAGGACCTTCTTAAAGGTAGTGGGATTCCCTTCAATATCTGTGAGATTCTCTTATATTCTATTGCAAGGCATGATCCCAATCAGACTATTAATTGACCAATCTCTGTGATAGACCACAATCTCTCACTGTGAATAATCAATTCCTAGAAGATCACTTAATTTTATTATATAATCTTATAAGCTGTACTTGCACAGTTGATTAACCAATACTTTTTCAAGATCATGACCTACTCAATAATTTTGATAGAACTATAAATTCAATAATTTTAGCCTTAGACAATCAGATTATATACCATCAGAAAGGCTATATGTGATAGAATCTTATTGCACTGCAAAAAAGGATCCTTTGTTGAAACTGAGGAGGACCTGAAATGCTTGTTGCAGATCAAGGATTGCAGCCTTCAATATGGATTGAAGCTCAACATCAAAAAAACAAATTGGGCCAATTGGCAGCATCATGATAGATGGTGAAGAGATTGAGATTAACAACAGATTTCGTTTGCTTGGTTCCACAATCAGTACTCTTGGTATCACAAGCCAGAAAATTATAAGCCCAATTGCATTGGGAAAGTCTGCTGTCAGAGATCTCTCCAAAGTACTGAAAAGCAATCACGTCAGTATAGAGGCTAAAATGTGCCCGATCCAGGTCATGTTATTGTTGTTGTTGTTATGTGCCGTCGAGTCGCTTCTGACTCATGCTACTTTATGTACAACAGCCCTAAGCTCTGCTCTGTCCTGTGTCAATAGCACTGTCTCTGACACTCCCATCCCAATTACACCAGTCACTGAATCAATTCACCTCATATAGGGCCTTCCCCTCCTGTGCTGTCCCTCCACCCTCCCAAGCATGATGTCCTTCTCCAAGGATCGGTCTCTCCTCACAACATGTCCAAAAGTATGTCAGATGGAGCCTCAGAATCCTTGCCTCCAAAGAGCCACCCAGTTTAACCCTTTTCAGGATGAATCTGTTTGTTTTCCTAGCAGTCCATGGTATTCTCAATACTCTTATCCAGCACCACAGCTCAAAGGCATCAATTCTCCTTCTATCCTCCTTGGTCATTGTCCAACTCTCTGATGCATAACAAGTGATTGTGAAGACCATGGCCTGTATCAGATGGCTTCACAATTATTTGCTATACTTCAGAGATCTGCACAATGACTTGAGATGATAGAAGGAGAATTGATGCCTTTGAACTGTGGTGCTGAAGAAGAGTACTGAATATATCATGGACTTCTAGGAGAACATACAAATTTGTCCTAGAGAGGGTGAAGCCAACCTATTCCTTGGAGGCAAGGATTCTGAAGCTTCGTCCGACATACTTAGGACATGTTGCAAAGCAGGACCAGTCCTTGGAGAAGGATGTCATGCTTGGGAGGGTGGAGGGACACAACAAGAGAAGAAGACCCTTGTGAGATGGATTGATTCAAAGACTGGAGTAATGGGAGGGAGTAGGTGTGTCAGATACAATAAGATTAGCACAGGATGGGGCAAGATTTTTCGCTGTTGTACTTGTTGTTGTTGTTAAGTACTGTCAAGTCTTAGGCAACTCATAGCGACCCTATGAACAAAAGACCTGAACACTTGTATAACTTTCATCGTTTTTCCAAGTTCATAGTGTTTCTGGAAGCAAGCTATTGGAAGTGGATGCCACTCCTGCTTCCAAGCTTGTTTTGATTGGGGAGCTCCACCAGACACTGTCCACCATGAGTGACCAAATTTGCATTTGGTACTTCAGGGTCACAGTGTTCACCATCACAGCAACCATGAGTTACCTCTGGTACAGCAAATGGACAGACCAGTGCTATACTACCTAGAAAAATGTTTGACTAAAAACAATTAAAACCAGGCTTGTGGGATGCAGATTAAAATCACCCACCTTTGGCTTGGTAGCATCACTTTCTGTCCATTAGGCCAACTGAGCTTTCTCATTGTTGTTGTTAAGTGCTGTCGAGTCATAGGCGACTCATAGCAACCCTACGAACAAAAGACCTAAACACTTGTATAACTTTCTTCGTTTCTCCAATTTCATAGGGTTTTCGGAGGGAAGCTATTTCAGAAGTGGATGCCACTCCTGATTCCAAGCTTGTTTTAATCGGGAGCTCCACCAAACACTGTCCGCCATGGTTGACCAGTGTCACGTTTGTTACATCAGGGTCACAGTGAGTCGCCTATGACTCAACAGCACTTAACAACCGCTGTTATACATAGGTTAGCTATAAATTGCAGGCAATTTGACTAACAACAATATAACGACAACAAAACTTTATATTTGTTAGTGAATTAAAGCTGGGCATATGGCTTATTTTAGATTTGTAAAATACATTCTATGAATCCAAGACCAGTAGCTCAGAAATTGACATACAGAATTTTTAATTCCTCTTTCTAAATGTCAATATTTTTTCCTTAACAACTTTCATTTAGATAGCCAAGAAAATGATGCCATTTTGAACAACCTCTCAATGGTAATTCTCTCCGCTTTGGACTCCATTTTCTCAACACATTGTTGTTTTAACTGTTGTTAAATGAAAGTAAGTATGACTCATAACAACCTGAATGCTGTCTTATCCTGTGCCATCTTCGTCTTCTCTGACACACTTGAGCCCATTCACAGCAGTCACTGTGTCGGTCCATCTAGTTGAGGGTCTTCTCTTTTGCTTGTCCTCCACCTTCTCAAGAATGATGTCCCTCTCCAAGGAATAGCTTCTCCTAGCAACATACCCAAATTTTGAGAGACAAAACTTCACCATCTTTGCTAAGAGTTCTGGCTGGTGAAACTAAAAACTCACTGAGAAGTTTCATATCAATTTTTCTTTACCTATAAAATGAAGTGTTAATCTCTAAGGCAACTTCCCAGCAATGACAGTGATGAGATTGTACCTGAAATCAGAGTGCTGTCCTTATAGGACCTGCCATTACTATCTTGGTGGTTCTGAAAGTGTAGACCACTAAGTCTGCCAACCCCAGTACTACATTAACCTCTTTTGGCATTGCTTTTAACAACTAATGCCAGTTGCACACATTGAGATCCTTGAAGACCCTCTCACTATTCTCCAATTGTTGCTGTCTTATATTCCCTAATCCCCAATTATATCTTAACCATACTAAAGGCAGAAACCACATCAAATAATACTTTGTAATACCCAAATCAGCATGAATAATGTCTTCACATAGAAGATGACCAAAACATATGTCAACTTGGAGAGAAATGCTCAATGGTTGAATACTTAAAGACTATTTGCTACACACATTTATGAAAGGAAAATTCCTCAAGAAAGGCACAGAATGGAGAAATAGCAAGAATAAGAGCATCAGTGCAAATTCTAACTTAATGCACTGACTGTGATAAACCATTTCAACTCTGATCAATTTCCTCATTTAAAAAAAAAAGGTGGATGGTAATGCTCATTCACATACTCAGAGATGATGTACTGCTACAGAGAACACAATGATTGATGCCTGGTATTTGTAATATTTGCCAATAAAAGAAGATGGCCTAAGAGATGTAACCTGCCTGTGACCAGAGAATTAATAGCAAATGCACTTGGACATACCGTCTATGGGATGCTTTTCTGGAAATTGATCTGTGGATGCGGACTAAGTACCCTATCCTTGGCCTTCAGTCAAATGTGCCCTATAGACTCTCAGCCTTTCTGCAGTGTTGCTGTATTTCAAACTCTGAAACACCCTGGTCCACCCTGTGCTATCACAAGCTTGCTATAGACACCCTTTGTGAAATAAGGAGGAATCTCTATTTCTCTCTGTGTTACTTGCTTTTGTTTAACATTATCGGAATTCATAGTTTCTCTCTCCCTGCTTACCTCTTTTGCTCCTCTAATCATGAACTGAATACTTACTGTATGCCTGTGCTAGATAATGTGAACTGTTCACAGTCCTCGTCCTCCATACAGACTCACAGTTGCTATATAACTGAATTATTGAAGTACATTGTGATGAAAATCCGTATAATAGAAAGTGATAGGAGGTGCAATGGATTAATGTGTGCAGACTATTTGGGAGCATGGAGGTTAGAATGATTACCTGGAAGTTTTTAGAAAGTATAAAAAGAATTTACCAGAAAGCAGGGAATGGGGTGAGCAGAGAAGGTCATATCATGCAGAGCATATGATACGTATAAATGCACAGAAAACGTTCCCGTAAAGAGACAATCATGAGCAGGCATATTAAAAAAATAGTTTGATTCGCAGAAAAGGATTAAGTTATCTTCATCATGACCAAGTACCTGCATAATTATAATTAGTAAGTTATTACCATCATCAGACACATTTTAATTAGTATCACATTTTATTAAAATTACTTTAGGATATAAAATGTTGTATTATGGGGGGGGGGAACTCCACATGAGCTAGCTAAGAATTAAACATACCAGTTCTGACTATGAATACTACCTGATGCAGGTAATCAAATTCCTTATCTCTCCATCTGTATTGACTGTGTAAGTAAATAAGAATAATATCAAAGCTTAGCTTCAAGTACTGTCATCAAGGTCACGGATGTTAATGCAGTTCGTGAACAGGGCATGGCATGTGAAGGAAGGCAACTCCATCCCTTGATATGTGGAGCAGTCATGCCTTATAAACAGGACATTGCATCAACACCAATTTCTGAGACATATCAGGTTATAGCTGAAAGTCATTTTTCCAAATGCTACCTGAGCCCTGCTTCTTATTATAGAACAGTCAATTACACCACCTCCTAAAGCAGCACTATTTTTCCAAGGAGATTACTCCTCAATTGATTTCACAGTCCTCCTCTGGTACATAATCCTCTCAGCTATGACAGCATGCAGACTCTTACAAAGACATTCAATACTGTGACTAAATGAAACTATACTATTTGTATCCCAAAGTTCAAATACAGAATGTTTTGGGAGGTTAAAAAAATATTTATGCTTTTAATCACAAAGGAATAAAGCCATAATCAGTACGAATGGTAGGCTTTAAATGCCTAAGAAGTGGGAAGTATTCTTTAAAATGAAACACAAGACAATGGTGGCCATTCACACTTGCACAAAGGATGTGCAAAGGATGACTGGCAAACACCAGAGTTACAATTATAATCCTTATTTTCTTTTTCCTTCTGTCCCTCTTTTAAGTCAGGATACTAAAAATCACCCGTTTTTAACTGAAAGTGGGGCACAAGAGAACATAGTACATTAAAAACACCTGAGAGGGATGATGTCAGTTCCAGCAGAGTGTATTTATCTCTCCTGATCAGTTCATAACAATAGTTACAACCATCTATAACAAAATTTGTTGTTGTTGTTATGTACAATACAATATCAGAAGTAACTCAGAGCTGACTCTCCAGTGGGTTTTCAGAGGCAGTATCTTCACAATTACTACTGTGCATTAGAAAGATGGACAATGACTAAGCATTACAGAAGAAGAATTGATGCCTTCGAACTGTGGTGCTGGAGAAGTCTTGAATATACCATGGACCTCCAAGAAAACAAATAGATCTGTCTTGGAGAGTGTGAAACCAAGTTTCTCCACGGAGGCTGGGATTTTGCGGCTCTGTCTCATATACTTTGGACACGTGGCCAGGAAGAACTCTTCCTTAGAGAAGGACATCATGCTTGGAAGTGTGAAGGGACAGCACAGGAGAAGAAGACCCCTAATGAGGTGGATTGATGATGAGATGGATTGATACAGTGTCTGGGGAAATGGGGATTGGTATGTCAGAATTAGTGAAACTGGCTCAAGACAGGGCAGGGTTTAAAAAAACTCTTATATCTGAAAAATAGAATGATTTCTCATCACACTGCACCTCTATGTCTGGGGAATTTCTGTATTTTAATATGGTTCTCCATATTTTATATAATGTGTCCCTGTAAGTTGCAGGTTACTTGACGGTTACATAGCAACAACAACAACAACAATATCTGGGGCATATTCAGTAATTCTTCAACACAATGATTTGAAGGCATTGATTACAGTACCAAAAATCCGCTGGATCTATTTTTATCTAGTCAAGTGGCTACCCATTGGGTCTCTGAGCTTTCAATCTTAACAGAAAGAGGCAGTTTATCTTTCCCCCACAGAACTGCTAGAGATATGAGACTTTTTGATTTGAAGGGAAATATGCTGCCGATTATGCCAACTGTTATTTTTGTTGTTTTTATGTGTTGTTAAGTCTATAACCCATAGCGACCCTGTGAGACTATTACCTCTAAACCCTGCTCTATGTTAAGCCAGTTTCACTGTCTCTGACACATCTGCCTCCATTACCACAATTACTGTGTCAATCCATCTCATCCAGGGTCTTCTTCTCCTGTGATGACCCTCCACGCTTTCAAACATGATATCCTTCTCCAAGAACTGGTTGCTTCTGGCAACATGCCCAAAGTGTGTGAGACAGAGTTTCAAAATCCTTGCCTCCAAGGAGCAACCTAGTTTCACCCTCTCCAGGACAGATCTGTTCATTCTTTTGGCAGTGCATGGTATATTCAATAATCCTCTCCAGCACCACAACTCAAAGGTATCGATTCTTCTTCTATGACCCTCAGTCATTGTCCAGTTCTCTGATTCATAGCAAGTAAATGCAAAGAGCATTGCCTGGATCAGACATGTCATAGTCTCTAGTCTGGCATAGTAGTTATTCAGTACTCTAGAGAGGTCACTAACTGAAGACTTTTCAAATTCAACTTTTCTTTTGATTTAATGACTACTGGTGCCAAGAGTTGACTGTGGATCCAAGCAAGACAAAAATTGTTAACCTCAATCTCTTCTCCCTCTATTGTGGTGCTGCCAATGGACCCAGTGGTGAGAATCTGTTTTCTTATGTTGAGCTGCAATCCATATTGCAAACTACAGGTCTTCCTCAGTTTCAGCAAGCAAGGTTGTGTTATCGGCATAAGGTTGTTAATGAGTCTTTCTGCGCTTCTGATGCTACATTTTTCCTTATAAAGTCTAGCCTCCAAAATGATCTGTTCTACAGATTCTAATGATTGAAAAGGTATGGAGAAAGGACACACCCTTGAAACACTCTTTTTTGTTTTTTGAACCATGGAGTGTTTCCTTACTCTTTTTGGATGACTGCTTTCTGGTCTAAGGATAGGCTTCAGATAAGCACAATCAAGTGTTCTGGGATTGATTCCTATTCCTGTCAAGGTTAGCCACAATTTGTTGTTATCCACACAATAAAGTGCCGTAGCACAGTCAGTAAAACACAAATGCCACTAAAGCCCCTAAAAATTTAAAGAGTTAAACAAACATATCTTAATGTATGTTTGTGCATACTGGGGAAAACTTAAAAAACAGGAGGGGTATGACAGAAAAAACTGGATAAATTATATATATTGTATTGAAACAGATGAGGGAAAGAACAGATTAGAAGTGATATATGATTGAGTATTATGGTTAGCACAGGAATCCAGAATTAAGGCTGCATAGAGAAGTGTACTCGGGGTGGGGAGTGGGAGAAAGGGACGTGGAAACTGTATACTAATGAAGGAATTTTTTTTTCTCTCTTCGGAGGGGGAAGTGAGCTGGTGGGGAGGGGTGGGCAGGGAGAAAATTGCTGCAATGAATGAATGGAAATCCAAAACCTCTGTAAAAAAATAAAAAATAAAAGAAAAAAAACCCACCAAAAACAGGAGGATCTACTATGCAGCCAAAGAGTTATGAAAATCTTCACAGATAAGGTAGATTTTGGGATAGCCATTGAATACTGAGTTGGAATTTGACATCATGCAAAAAAAAAGGGGGGGGTACTTTTCTTCACTTTAAAACAAGCACACACAAAACCCCACCAAATTTACTGCCAATTAAGTGAGTAAACTTTTACAAGAGGAAATTGTCCAGCTTTCTCCTGAATGGTAGATTTAAACCCCTGATCTTGCAGTTAGCAATCTAACCCATGATTCTAATACAATATAAATCTATTATTCCACTATGGCTCCTGTACTAGGCAAATTTACTTTTAAAGATAAATGAATGATAACATGAACTGTCATTCTGAATTCAGATTTCTGTATGACTGAATTATATAAAATATGGAGAACCATATTAAAATACAGAAATTCCCCAGACATAGAGGTGCAGTGTGATGAGAAATCATTCTATTTTTCAGATAAAAGAATAAGAAGAGAAAAAGATCATTTGGTTGAATAAATTAATGAATATCTATAGCCCCAAGCTCAACCGGGGGCCGGGGGGCGGGGGGTAAGAACACCAAATGTAGATATTATACAATTGAGTGTTGTTATCTCATAATGGACTTGTGGTCAGCTCAACTCTACCAGTTCACTGAAGGAATTTGGTTTTCACTTGCAGTTTGTTACAATCCATACCTAAGCCAATGAATGTTCCAGGATATAAGAGATTAATGGAAGTAACGCTTGCAGAGAGAAAAGAAATTGTTGTGGTGTGTCATCAAGTCCTAGCTGACCCTCTAGCAGGTTTTCAGAGGCAATAAATCACTTGGGAAGAGAGAATACATCCTTCTCCAGCAGAACTGCTATTGTATTTGGATCACGTGTCTTTGGAATTGTGGCACAGTTTCTTACCATTAGGCCATCAGAAGTCCCTGTGAGAAGAGGGACATAAAGCTACCATCTGACAACTGGCAAAGGAAAAGGAAGGACAGCAAGTAGGATGGATGAGGCTGGAGGACACCACATAGTGCCACTGTTGTAGAACAGGGCTGACATCGGGGTTAGGGTGAGACTGAGAAAGACTGGATAAATTATGTATAGTGCATTGAAGCGGAAGAGGGAGAGAACTGTTTAAAAGTGATATATGATTGGGTATTATGGTCATGACAAGAGTCCAGAATGAAGGCTGCATAGTGGAGTGTACTGGAAGGGGGGCAGGAATTGTACACCAATGAAATAATTTTTCATTTACTTTTCAAAGAGAATAGTGAACTGGAGGGGAGGGGTGGGCAAGGAGAAAAACGAACGATGAATAAATGAAAATCCAAAGTCTCTGTAAGCGTTTACTAAAATTAATAAAAATAAATTTAAAAACTAAAAAAGAAGTTTAAAAGCAACGATAATATATTGGAGGAATCCCAATGTTGGCCATCAATATTCAGACTCTGGTACATTCAGCAATCTCAGTCATTCTCGAAGGGCTATTCAGAAAGTTAATGCCCTTGACTACAGAGGTGAAATATGTCAATAACTTCAAGTTTGGTAGAGAAGCAGAGAGTTCTTTTTGAAAGAAGATATGCATGGTACACCTACCTGTACAGCAGCCTTACTGCACATCTGCTTCCAGATCTTTCCAAGCTGCTTCTACACAGCAGTAGGCGGTCCCTAATCCTTAGTTCTAACGCTGAGAATGATCATTTTCTCTGGTTGTGAAATCTATTACTATGAATTTCTTGATGTTGATTCTGCCTGAATGCTTACCTACTTTAACCTTGCACCTGCGTTTTAATCAACAGGCTTCACTCTTCTTCCAGGGTTCAAGTTCTCATATGTCCTCTAGTATGGGCAACTATCTCCTCGATAACCTTTTTTCTCCTAGGCCTGGCCTTTTCACACAGTTAGCAGTTGTTTAGTTGGTCACCAGTGCATGTTGACCAATGCTCAATGGAACATATCATTGCTCAGACCTGTGCCATCTTCTGACATCTCTTTGATTAGTTACAATGTGGAGCTTTGTGATGCATGAGCTTTTCATGGACTGGTTTTTCGAAACAGATCAAGAGATCTTTTTGTTCCATCCTAGTCTAGAAGCTCTGCTGAAACCTGTTCCACATCATAGCAACCTGGAAACCTTTACAGACAGATAGTTGGTGATTGTTTGTTGTTATGTCCCATCGAGTCACCTGTGACTCATAGTGACCGTATGTACAGCAGCTCTGAAGCCTGCTCTGTCCTGCGTCAGTCTCACTGACTCTACCACACTAATCCCCATTGTCTCAGTTACGTATCAATCTATCTCATCTGGGATCTTCCTCTCCTGCATTGTCCCTCCACCCTTCTGAGCATGATGTCCTTCTCCAAGGACTGGTCAGGTGCCCATAGTTTGTGAGACAGAGCTTCAAAATCCTAGCCTCCAAAGAGAAACTTGGTTTCACCCTCACCAAGACAGACCTATTTGTTTTCTTGGTGGTCCATGGTATGTTCAAGACTCAGCACCAGAACTCAAAGGCATCAATTCTTCTTCTGTCATCCTTAGTCATTGTCCAGGTCTCTGATTTATAGCAAGTAATTGCTAAGACCATGGCCTGGGTTAGGCGTACCCTAACCTCTAGACTGGCATTGTTCTTTTTCAGTACTCTGAAGAGGTCCCTGACAGTAGATTTTTTCCAATGCAATACATCTTTTGATTTCCTGACTGCTGGTGCCCAAAAGTGTTGATTGTGTAGCCAAGCAAGCTGTAATTGTTAACAATCTCTATCTCTTCTCCCTCTATCATGGTTCTGCCAATTGGCCCAGTGGTGAGAATCTTTGTCCTCTTGATGTTGAGTTTCAATCCATGTTGAAGACTACAGTCCTTGGCCTTCTACAGCAAATGCTTCAGGTCCTCCCTAGTTTCAGCAAACAAGATTGTGTCATCTGCATAACATAGAAAGTTGATGAATCTTCCTCTAATCCTGATGCCACATTCCTCCTCATAAAGCCCAGCTTCCCAACTGATCTGCTTTGCATATAGTTTGAAAAGGTGTGGAAAGAGGATGCATTCCTGATGCACTCCTTCCCTAATCCTGAATCATACAATGTTTTCTTACTCTGTTCTGAGGAGTGCTTCATGGTCTACTTATATGTTTTGGATAAGCACAATCAAGTGTTCTGGGATTCCCATTTTCCTCAAGGTTAACCATCTGACATTGGCGATAAAGTCTCTAGTACCATGTCTCTGCTAAACCCAGCTTGTATCTGAACTTAATTTGTGTTGGCCAACAACTAAAATCATGACTCCTACACAGAAAGCAAACATTGTACCACTGATCTACCAATTGCCCTATAAGTCTGCAGTAGGACTTTGATAAATATTCACAGAATTATTAATGCTTCTTTCTACTATCCCATGAACTTCTGCTTTCTCCCTCAAGCCACATTTGAATATTTTGAAGGTAATGAGCCTATCTATCTTACATATAAGGGTTTAAAGAGGAGATGAAGTTCATATCTATACTACTTACAGAGAGAGGAAAATTGTGTGTGATTTTTAACATCCTCCAGAGATGAAAATTATAGCTTGCTTAGGGAACTCATTCCATTGTCTAACTACCCTGCCAGGAAATTCTTCTACAGATCTGACCTACATTTGCCTAGCTGTGGCTGAAACTAATGTTATCCTGGGTGGTCCTCAGAGGGGCAGCTGGTGAAGGAACTCTTTGTGTCAAATGATGTAACATCCCACCCAGACATATCCATGAATTTGAAGATGGGCTCAACTCAAGGTTATGGCCTGATTTAGCAGGCTTGTGGGGGGCCTCCTGTATTTGGTAGAAAAAATGCCCAGAGGAAACCTTAAAGTTAAGAGTTCAATTTCTAGCTCTTTTATTGGCCTGTTGGGTGATCTGAGAGAAGTCATTTGACTTCCAACCCAAACAAAACCAAACAAACCTATTGCCACTGAGTCAATTTTGACTCATAATGGCTTTATATAACAGAGTAGAAGAAACCTACTGGGGTTTCTAAAGTTATAAATCTTTATTCTTATGTGCCATCGAGTCACCTTCAACTCGTAGTGACCTTATGTACAATAGCTCTGAATCCTGGCCTGTCCTGATCCTGTCTTATATCTGTTATTCTACTCTGAGTGTGCTCTATTGTACATATGGTTTTAGAAAGCCTGTCGTTTCAGAAATAGATGATAAATCCTTCTTCCTATTCTGTCTTAGTTTGGATGCTCAGTTTTATAAATCTTTAGGGAAGAATAATCTGTCATTATTCTATTACAGAGCAGCAGATGGGCTAGAACCATTGATTCTATGGTTAGAAACTGAATTCTTTAACCACTATGAAACCAAGGCTCCATCATTAAACCTCCAGGAACCTCTATTTTGTTATCTACAGTATGCATATAATATCTACCTCACAGAAGAGATATGAGTTGCTTTTTATCTATTTGGTTTTTAGCTTATCTTGAAATTGTTGCCTAAATCATAAGGGGTTTTGAGCCTAGTGACTATCCCAAGCACATTGAGCAAATTAAAATGAAACATGATTTAAAAGATCTCTTTGTCCTGGGGAGAAAGATAGACAATCTCCTCATATCCAATATACAGTCTTTCAAAACTTGTTGGTGGGTCACTTTTGATTTAGTGACAATGAATGAACTGAGTTTTTCAAAGTCATGGAACTTGCCTTTGAAATTCTCCCTTAACATGCTCACAGGTCTGAAAGTACCTTCTGATCTTCTCAAAACTTTAAGCAGAATAGGGTTAATGCTAAGGAGAAAGAAGACACACTGTGTTAATTTGCAAGGCTTTTCCACAACAAAATACAAAACCCAAATGGGTAGCTTTGAAGAATATAAAATTATTATCTAACAGTTTTAGAAGTCCAGAACAGGGTCTCTGTCTATCTGTTCTGCTTATGGGCCTCTCTCCAAGTTTCTACAAGTGTTACTTTGGTGTTTTGCCTCTCTATCATGTTTCCCTGTATCCGTGTGTCTGTATCTGTTTTGTTCTTTTTATCAGATACTACTCAGAAACGATTTAATGAAATAACTTTTGTTCAAGAGGCAACAGTGATGAAGGAGGGAGTTCAAGCTACTCTGAAGGACAGGAAAAAGACAAGGCCCTAGGAATTGATTTAATATCAACTGACATTTTTCAACAAACAGATTCAGCCCTGGATATGCTTTACCAGTTTGTGCCAAGAAATCTGGAGGACAACTAATTGGCCAACTGATGGGAAGAGATCTATATTTATTCCCATTTTTAAAAAAAAGGACCTCCCCAAAAAAAAATTTTAAAAGGTGACCCAACAGAATGTGGAAATTATTGAAAAATATCACCAATATCACACACAATGAAATCCTACTGAAGATTATCCAAAACTGACTAGAACAGTGATTGACAGAGAGCTGCCTGAAATACAAGCTGGGTTTAGGAGAGGCCCTTGGGACATCACTGTCAATGTCAGATGGATCTTGGCTGAAAGCAGAGTACCAGAGGAATGTCTATCTGTGTTTCATTGACTATGCAAAGACATTTGACTGTGTGAATCACAAAAAAACTGTGGCTAATCTTGAGAAGAATGGGAATCCCAGAACATCTGACTGTGCTCATGCAAAACCTCTACTTGGACCTAGAGACAGTCAGAACAGAAAAACAAAGAGAGAAAACACTGCATGGTTCAAAGTCAGGAAAGGAGTGCATCAGGAATGTGTAATGTTTCCGTGATTTTTCAATCTGTATGAAGAGAAGATCATTTGGAAGGCTGGACTTCATGAGGAACAACGTGGCATCTGGATTGGAGGAAATCTTATCAACAACCTGCGCTATGCAGATAATACAACCTTGTTTGCTGAAACTGAGGAGAGCCTCAAGCATTTGCTGCAGGTTTAGGACTATCATCTGAAATATGATTAAAGCTCAGCGTAAAGAAAACAAAAAGATTCTCACCACTGAGCCAATTGGTAACACCATAATAGATGGAGAAGAGAATGAGATTATTAGCAATTTCAGCTTTCACTTTTCCACAATCAATACTCTTGGCACCAGCAGTCAGAAAATCAAAAGACAAATTGCATTAGGAAAATATGCTGACAGAGACCCCTCCACAGTGCTAAAGAGCAGTGATGTCAGTCTAGAGACTAAGGTGCACCTGATCCGGGCCATGGTCTTCACGATTACTTGCTATGCATTAGAAAGCTGGACATTGGCCAAAGATGACAGAAGAAAAAAAATGATGTCTTTATTTATGGTGATGGAGAAGAGTATTGAATATATCATGGACTGCCAAAAAAATCTTACAGGTTTGTCCTTTAACTAAGCTGCTCCTTGGAGGAAAGGATTTTGAGGCTCTGTCTCACATGATTTGGGCATGTTGTCAGGAAGGACCAGTCCTTGGAGAGGGACATCATGCTTGGAATGGTGGAGAAACAGCATAGGAGAGGAAGAGATGAGTTGGGTGAGATAAACTGACTCAGTGACTGGAGTAGGGGGAGTAGTTGTGCCAGAGCTAATTTGGCTAAGATAGAGCAGGGTTCAGAGCTATTGTGCATAGAGTCGCTATGAGTTAGAGTCAACTTGATGGCACATAACAAGAACAAAAACAACAATTCAGAAGGACTAGCTCACTCAGGTATAACTTTATTAACATAACAAAGCAACTATGTACCTCCTCATATTTACTGGTACGGAAGTGAAGACTTCCACATTACTTTTAAGAGGACACAACAATTCAATCCATAACAAGCTTTTAAAATAGTTTTAAAATTATTTCAAAATCTCTTGATATACTCCCAAGAGGATGCTTTGGGCCTCGGGGTTACCTGGCTGACACATGTTAGGTTCATTCTGTCTCCCAACAGCCTCATCTCTTGTTCAGCTGAACTTACTTAAAGTCATCCAGTTCTCATCACTCCATGGAAACTGACAGTGTGGGAGTCGACAATGCAAAGAAGCAGAAATAGCCAAGGCTTCAGACGTGGGTTGTCTTGGCCTCAGTCATGGGGATATGCAGTCATTTCAGATACCTTCCAGCAAAGCAAACCCAGTGATGACTGACACTGGCACTGTTTCCATCGCAAATAAGCACTTTTCCCTCCCTTTCCAAACTACCTAGAAGCAACCCAACAAAATAAAACTTTAGTGCCAAAAGCGCCTTAGCATGTTTTAAGGATTATTAAGCAGAAAGAGCAAGAGGGGAAGTCTTGTTTGGTGAATTTATGTCAGAACAGAAAAAAAAACCCAAAACTGGGGAAGATGTTAACCTCACCACAGGCTTGATGCCACCTACAGAGATATTTGGAAATGAAAATTACTAGGCCCTATTCTAAACCAACCTTAAGGCACACAACATCAACAGCAACTCTCAACAAAGGGAGCTTTGGTGGTCTAATTAGTAAGAAGCTGCTCTGCAACCCTGAGGGTGCATGGTTTGAATCCATGGTCTGCTCTACTGGAGAAAGATGGGCAGTCTACTCCCATCGGGTTTAGCTGCCTCTTAAAACCTGCTGGAGGGTCAGTTATGGATTTTTTCTGACTTAACTGTACACAACACAAACACACACTCTGAACAAACTAAATTGGAATATCCAGTTCTTATAGGGCTTGATATTTGTATTTTTAGCAATTATTCACTTAAAGACGCACAACATAGACTTGTGATATGCTGGCAACACAAATGTACACAGTTTGAATGCACCAGCTTGCTCTGCAGGAGAAAGACGGGGCATCTCCTGTTTGATATACAACCTTTGAAAATCTGATGTTGTTATGTGCCCTCAAGTTGGAAATGATTCATAGCTGACTCTAGCAGCTATTTGGAGGTTGTAAATTGCATGAAAGGAGACTGTCCATCTGTCCCTTGCAAATCTGCTAGTGGATTCAAGCACATGATCTTAGTGCAACTCATTACCCCTAAGTCATCAAAACGGCCTGAAAACCCACTAGAAATTAATTACCAAATGGAAATATCATATGTATCAAATGTATCAAATATCATATGTATCAAATGTATAGTCTACAACAATAACAATGACGAAGACCAAGAGAGAGCTATGTTGGCCTAGTGGAAGGAAGCTGTGCTACCAAGCCAAAGGTGGGTGATTGTCATCTGTGGCCCTCGGCCAGGTTCAAATTGTCTTCCTGTCAAACATTCTTCTAGGTGGTATAGCACTGGTCTGTGCGTTGCTGTACAGAGGTAACTCATGGTTGCTGTGATGCTGAAGCCTGTGACAGTGATGTTCCAATCGTGGTAATGGACACCCGTAGTGGACAGTGTTGGCTGGAGCTTCCCGACTAAATCAAGCCTGGAAGCAGGAGCGGCATCCACTTCCAAAACGGCTTGCCTCCGGAAACTCTATGTACGAACAGTGCTTAGGCTGTTTGTTCATAGGGTCGCTGTGAGTCGTCTATGACTCGACGGCATTAAACAACAACAACAACAACAAACCTTAGATTTAATTCTTGATTGATGAGATTGATATTCATATGTCTAGGTAAGCTATTTATAAGTGTTTCTCTTAGTTTTATTATATGCACACTTGAGGAGCTCTGGTGGCTTAGTGGTAAGGAATTTATCTGCCAATGCAAAGATATGCACTTCAAATTCATCAGCTGCTCTATGGAACAAAGACGGACAATCTCTTCCTATGATTTACTGCTTCTTAAAATCAGCTGAAGGGTCAGCTATGTGTCAGTTCTGATTGGACGGTACTCAACAACAACAACAACAATATGTTGTTGTTGTTGTTGTTGTTGTTGTTATGTGCCGTCGAGTCACTTGCGACTCATAGTGACCCTATGTACAACAGCTCTAAACTCTGCTCTGTCCTGTGCCAATCTCAATGCCTCTGACACACTCATCCTGATCACCCCAGTCACCGAATCAATCCATGTCCCAGAGGGCCTCTCCCTCCTGCGCCTGCCCTCCACCCTCCCAAGCATGATGTCCTTCTTCAAGGACCGGTCTCTCCTTACAACATGACCAAAGTATGTCAGACGAAGCCTCAGAATCCTTGCCTCAAAGGAGCAGCTCGGTTTAACCCTCTCCAGGTTGAATCTGTTTGTTCTCTTAGCAGTCCATGGCAGCCTCAGCAATCTTCTCCAACACCAAAGCTCAAAAGCATCAATTCTCCTTCGGTCCTCCTTGGTCATTGTCCAGTTCTCTGATGCATAACAAGTGATTGCAAAGACCATGGCCTGTACCAGATGCACCTTTGTCTCCAGAGACACACAGTTGCTCTTGAGTACTTTAGAGAGGTCCGTAACAGCAGACTTTCCCATGGCAATACGTCTTTTAATTTCCTGGCTGCTGGTGCCAAGAGTGTTGATTGTGGAGCCAAGCAAACTAAAGCTGTGAACAATCTCAATCTCTTCACCATCCATCCTGATGCTGCCAATTGGTCCAGGGGTGAGAATCTTTTTCTTCTTGACATTGAGCCTCAATCCATATTGAAGGCTGCAGTCTCTGACCCTCAGCAGCAAGCTCTTCAGGTCCTCCTCAGTTTCAGCAAGCAGGGTTGTGTCATCTGCATAACACAGATTGTTTATGCATCTTCCACCAATCCTGATGCCACATTTCTCCTCATAGAGTCCAGCCTCCTGGATGATCTGTTCTGTATACAGGTTGAAAAGGTATGGAGACAGGACACATCCCTGGTGTACGCCCTTCCCAATTTTGAACCATGCAGTGTTTCCTTGCTCTGTTCTGACAACTGTCCCTTGGTTCAAGTATAAGTTTTGCAGTAACATGATCAAGTGTCCTGGGATTCCCACTTTTCTTAATACACTTACTTATTTATAAATTATATACCCACTCTATACTTGGGCTAGGAAGCAGTCATCAAAATAGAGCAAGGAAACACTACATGGTTCAAAATCATGACAAGTATATGCCAGGGATGTATCCTATCTCCATACCTTTTCAATCTATATGTGGAAAAGATAATTTGAGAGGTTGAGCTCTATGAGGAGGAATGTGGCATCAGAATTGGAAGAAGACTCATCAACAACTTGTGTTATGCAGATGATACAACCTTGCTTGCCAAAACTGAGGAGCATCTGATGCATTTGCTTGAGAAGGTCAAGGACTGAAGCCTTCAACATGTATTGAAGCTCAACATCAAGAACTGGGCCATGTAGCAGCATCATGATAGATGGTAAAGAGATTGAGATTGTTAACAGCTTTAGCTTGCCTGGATCTAAAATCAACACTCTTGATATCAGCAACCAGGAAATCAAAAGGCAAATTGCATTGAAAGAATTTACTGTCCAGAGTACTGAATAGCAACACTGTCAGTCTGGAGACTAAGGTGCACCTGATCTAGGCCATAGTCTTTGCAATTACTTGCTATACATCAGAAACCTGGACAAGGATTAGGGATGATAGAAGGAGAATTGATGTCTTTGAGCTTTGGTGCTGAAGAAGAGTATTGAATATTCCATGCACTGCTAGAAGAACAAACAAGCTCATCGTGTAGAGGGTGAAGCCAGGCTTCTCCTCGGAATCAAGGATTCTGAAGCTCTGTCTTATATACTTTGAACATGTTGAAGGTGGGTACAGACCTTGAAGTGGTACATCATGCTTGGGAGGGTGGAGGGACAGCGCAGGAAAGGAGGACCCTGCATGAGATGGGGTAGTGGGGATAGGTTTGTTAGAGACAACATATTGGCTCCAGATAGAGCAGAGTTCAGACATACTATACATACACGGTCACTATGAGTTGCAGGCTACTCAAAGGCACATAATAACAGCAACAACAGTACATAAGGGAGTTCTTGTCACCTCGTCGGTAAACAATTATGCTTCCAGTCCAGGATCTACTTGGGAAAAAAAGAGCCATTGAAAATCCTATAATGTAAAGTTATAGTTGGACAATGGAGTAGCCAAAAGTTAGAGCAACCTGGGGGAAAGAGCTCTAATACTGCCTTTAAACATATGTGAGATATGAGGATCATTTCCTGAGTGGGTACATCTCTCTCTGGAGACTTCCAGTCTAGAAGCAACCCCATTGTTGCAGGCAAATCATTGCTTTCAGGCTCCTATTTCATCATGTACAAATACAAAGGTTTGGGGAGAACCCGTTGTGCTGCCATTGATGGCAACCAGCTTTTCTAAAATTGAAGGAACTTAGTCATCAAGATCCAATATACATAGAGTCAACTTTCCAGAATTCTCCATTTAACTTCTTTCTTCTCATTACTTCCCTCCAGGGTGTGGCACTCAGCTCAGCGAACATGCACTGAGTCCTGTTTACTAGTACATGTACCATTGGTGTTCAAAGTTCATACAAATAGACCTGGTTCTTTCTTTATCTACTGGGTGGAAGGGAATAATGACACCAAAGCAGCCCTAGGCAGGGCCTCTGTATCTGGGTTCCTTCTCCTTTTCTTGAGCTCTAGATATTCATATTTGAACTAAAAAGAAAATGAATAAATCTCTGAAATTATATACTCATCTGAGTTCTGACTAGAATCTGTACTAGTCCACCGGGTACCATACTTGGGTCTGTCATTGTCCCATGTCCTCACAGGAAGGAGGGATGGTTAGGTCAAGGTAGGCTCGAACACCTTAATTCTACCCTCAGTTCCTCTCTTTGCATCATGCAGAAGTCCTTCTGCTACTGAAGATTCTGTATCCAGCACAAATCAAATTTGTTCCACAACACTTTTTCCCCCCAGGGAAAATGTTAACAGCCAACTTAATTTCCAAACTCGGGCAGTGAAAATTCTGCTGGCTTTGAGTCAGCTAACGTTGGTTTCACCACTTAATGCTTGGATGACCTTGGGCAAGTCAGTTGCTCTGAGTCTGTGTTTCCCTCTGTAATAATATCTGTCTTGTCTATCTCATTTGACTGGTATGTGAGATGAAGTTTGTAAGTATTGATGTTATTATGTATTGTTGATTCGCTTGTGACTCATAGTGACCTTATGTACAATAGCCCTCAAACCTTCTCTATCTTATACCAACCTTATTGTCTCTGACACACCTACACTTATTACCCTAGTCTCTGAATCAATCCATCTCATTGAGGGGCTTTCTCTCTTGCTCTGTCCCTCCACACTTCCAAGCATGATGTCCCTCTCTAAGGACTGGTCACTCCTTGCAACTCCCAAAGTATGTCAGACAATGCCTCAGAATCCTTGCCTCCAAGGAGTAGCCTGGTTTCACTCTCTCCAGGACAAATCTGTTTGTTCTCCTGGCAGATAATGGTATATTCAATACTGTTCTCCAGCACCATAACTCAAAGGCATCAATTCTCGTTCTATCATCCCTAGTCATTGCCCTCCCTGCTTTATGATACATAACAAGTAATTGTGAAGACTATGGCCTGGATAAGAAGCACCTTAGTCTACCAGACTGACGTTATTGCTCTTCAGTACTCTAGGGAGGTCCCTGACAGCAGACTTTCCTAATGCAATTAATCTTTTGATTTCCTGGTTGCTTGTACCAAGAGTGTTGATGGTGGAGTCAAGCAAACTACAGCTTTTAACAGTCTCAATCTCTTCACCATCTATATTATGATACTGCCAATTGACTCAGTGGTGAGAATATTTGTTTTCTTGATATTGAGCTTCAATCCATATTGAAGGCTGCAGTCCTTGACCTTCTGTAGAAAGTGCTTCAGGTCCTCCTCCGTTTCAACAAGCAGGGTTGTGTTGTCTGCAATAATGTAGGTTGATGATGAGTCTTCCTCCAATCCTCATGCCACACTTCTCCTTATAGAGCCCAACCTCCCGGATAATCTCTTCTGCATATAGATTGAAAAGGTATGGAGATAGCATACATCAACTAAAAAAAAATCAGACACAAATCAAAATAATAGGATCCCATAAAAATATGTCTTCTTGGGTTTTGGTTTTTATTTTTCTTGCTATGCAGTTTTAAACTCAATAGACTTTTTATCTTTAAACAAAGATTCCATTGGAATTGGCATAGTAAAAAATTAGTAAAGATCTTGAAAGATAATATTTTATAAAAAATGGTTTTTTTCCTTTTTTTCCAATTGGTTTCTTCAGGATACAGTAACAAAGTACCACAAATTGCATGACTGAGAATGTCAGGTGGTTGGTTTTTGTTGTGGGGGGGGGTTGGGTTGTTGTTTTTTTTTAACAGATTCTTCCTTGCCTTTTCTTTACTTCTGGTGTTTGCTGACATTCCTTGACTTTTAAATGTGTTGCTGTAAACTATGCCCGCTTTCGGATGGTTTCTTTCCTCTGCATCTTTGCCCTTTTTTATAAGGGCACAACTCATACTGGATTATGACCTATTCTACTCTACTATTGCCAAATATTAGCCCAATTAATCATGTCTTCAAAGAACTTATTTCTGTACAAGCTCATAATCATAAGTTCCATGGGTTAGACATCTCTTTGAGGGAACCTACTAGGACCAGCAGTCAGGAAAAAAGGAGATACATTGCATTGGGAAAATCTGCAGTTAGGGACCTCTGCAAATTATTGAAAAGTAGTAATGCTAGTTTGAAGACAAAGTTGTGCCTGATTCAGGCCATAGTCTTTCTGATCACTTGCTAGGCATATGAGAGCTGTACAGTGAAGAAGGATAATAGGAGAAGAATTGATGCCTTTGAGCTGTGGTGTTGGAGAGGAGCACTGAACATCCCATGGAGCGCCAAGAGAATGAATAGATAATGCTTTGAAGAAGGTGCAGCTGAAGTACTCTTTGAAGGCAGGGATGATAAGGCTTTGCCTCACATACTTTGGGCATGTTTCTAGGAGGTGCTATTTCTTGGAGAGGAACAAGATATTGGGAAGGGTGGACAGTCTACAAAGGAGAGGAAGACCCTCAAGTATACGAGTTGACACAGTAACTGCTGCATTGGGCTTTTGTGCATCAGAAAGTGTGAGGATAACGCAGGATAGAACAGAATTCAGATCTTTTGCTCATAGGGTTGTTATGATTCATTCTTAACTCAATGACATCTAACAACAGCAACAGGCTCAACATAATAAACAAGATAAACATATAAACTTGTTGCTATCAGGTCAATTCTAACTCATGACAACCCCAAAAAAATGTTTCACAAGATTTTTCAAAGTTTTAATCCTTCTAGAAGCAGACTTTGCACCTCTCTCCAGAAGAACTGCTGATGGACTTGAATTAACAACCTAACATTTCATTAGGTAAGCAGCCTAGCACCTAACCACTAACAACTCAGGTTTGTTTGGGACAGCTCCACTCTGTCGTACAGGATCACTGTGAGTCAGAAGCAACTCTTCAGTAATGATTATTAAACAGAAACCCATTTACTATATGTCCACAATGGCTTGTCACCAGAAAAGAACAGGTGAGTAGTGTTTTGAATCATTCTAGAGACTTTCTAGGAAGTCTTCAGAAGAAATGTCTGCTCTGAAAATCAGCCATTGAAAACTATGTTGTTGCTATATGCCATAGAGTCAGAACTGACCTGTAGCTGACCCTCTGGTGTGTTTTCAGAGGCTGTTAATTGCACAGGAGGAGCTTGCCCATCCTTCTCCAAGGGAGTAGCTTATGGCTTCGAACCACCTGCCTTTAGGATTGCAGCACAGGTCTAAGCCATAGTCTTTTCAGTTACATCCTGTGCATCTGAAAGTTGGACAATGACTAATAGTAACAGAAGAATTGATGGCTTTGAATTGTGGTGCTGGAGAAGAGTAGAGAATATTCTATGGACTATCAAAAGAAAAAGAAAAAAGTCTGTCTTGAAGGAAGTACAAGCAAGTTGCTCTTTAGAAGCAAGGATGGTGAAACTTAGTCTCGCGTATTTTGAGCATGTTGTCAGGAGGGGCCAGTCTTTGGGAAAGAACATATGCTGGAAAAAGAAGAATGTCAGAGAAAAGAGGAAGACCAACAAGATGAACCAACACAATCACTATAGAAATAGACTCAAGCATAGCAGATATTATGAGATTATAAGATTCTTGTTCATAGGGGCCACTGTGAGTTATTGCACCTAAAAACAATGTACTCTCAAGGGTGATTTGCTTCCCATTTAACCTATTCGGCAAAGGCAGGAAAATAGGAACAAAGATTGACAGGGGGAAAGAAACACCACAAAAATAAAAAACACCTAATATAGAGTGAATGTGCTGCAAAAGAAAGCAAATATCAGAGTTATCAAAGACAATTTTCATTTTAGCTACAGTTCAAACCTCGTATCGACTTGAACCTAACATTTCATTTTCCTTCTCCTCAACTCGCTCCATTTCTAGATATGCTTTTTCTCACAGAGGCTGAAAGTGTTCCATGTGGATAATATTAAAGATGAAAATCTATTCCTACCTTAGTTGAAAGCCTCATTCATCAACTCTCAAGAAAATTTCCAAGTCATTGATTGTCATTTCAAAGCACAGGTCTCCCAAGATGCAATGATTTAAGAGGGCAGCTTCATTAGTATTTCAATCTTAATCCTGTCACAGATACTTGGCTGGTGAGAAACTCCATCACCAATACACTAGACTTGTTGAACTGATATTC
Source organism: Elephantulus edwardii (assembly GCF_000299155.1). Taxonomy (NCBI): domain Eukaryota; kingdom Metazoa; phylum Chordata; class Mammalia; order Macroscelidea; family Macroscelididae; genus Elephantulus; species Elephantulus edwardii. Next base: position 32,603,361 of record NW_006399759.1, on the reverse strand, counting down.
TGAACTCACTTTATGTTTTTCTTTAGTTATATTTTGAAAACTAATTTCTTTAAGTAATGTATATGTGTGTGTTCATCTTCTTCTCAGGAGTCATCTATTTATGACATATCTTTTAAAATATTAACTATATTTCTAAATGCTTTAGTATAGTTCATATCCTACTGCAAACAATGGAGATACAGAAATAAGCCAGAAATAGTCATTGTCTTGAGAAAGTGGAAAACATGGAGCACAATGTAAAAGTTGAGAAATATGGCTTGGCGATCCCAACAAACCTAATTTGAAACTCAAGCACTGAATTTCCTTAGCGAAATAATAATTAGCAAGATCGTCAACCAGGCGTTGAGGTTTTAGTCTCTTTATCTGTAAATAACTCACTGTCATCCCATGAATTCTAACTCACAGCAACCTTCTATCTGGTTTCTGAAGTTGTAAATCTTACAGCAGGAGACTGGCTGCCCATCTTTCTCTCATAGAAGACTTGGTGGATTTGAATTATCAATCTCTTTGATACAGAAAAAAGAATGAATATTTATTTGTGATATGAGAAGATACAATAAACACAATAGATAAAGAAGAGCTCTAGTTGGCCAGAAGAGTCAGGAAACCTTTCACAGAGGCAGAAAGGAGAATTAGGAAATTGACCGACTGACTGAAATACAAGATTTAAGCAAGAAACAACAGTAAATGCAAAATTGTGTTTATGATGGGGAGAAAATATCTACAAGGATTTTAACGAATCTTAATTGAGAGATAACATCACATTGCTCTAATTTCAAGCTCAGGAAAGCTATTTATTTAAATATTGTAGTGCTTGATTTTGTGAAATTACAGTGAACACTAATCAATCAGTTAAGGAGTTAAGGATGTTGTCCCTCAGTCCCAAAAGAAGATATTTCATGCCCTTTAACATGATCTCCTGGAAGTTGGTTTTCAATTTTCTACAAGTGCTGGGCTCTTTTAAGTATGAACTACTCATTAATGTCCTTAGGGAGATACAATGCTTGATTCCATATATAGTCATCCAAAATGGCACTATCCAGTTAAGGGTGCAGCTAAACCAGTGCTGCCTAACTCTGCCCAAGAAGACTCTAGGAATATAGACTTCTACTGTGGCACAGTCCACCTTCCCATCTTCACAATTACCCCCCTCACCACTTCTGTGGCCTCCCAGAGAAAATGAAGGCAAGACTACCAAAACATAAGAAGATCATCAGATGTGAAAATGATTCCATGCCTCAGAACCCACAGACATCTGAGTGTGTTTTTCCATCAGCTCTATTCACTGAGAGGCAGATTCCAGAGCCTGCTGTCTCGTTAGAACTGCCTCCAAACACTTCAATAAATCCCAGCAGAATGCTCTTCCGAAAAGCCCAGTGTTCATAAACATTTAATCATGGCACTCCATGTTTTTAAATAGGATGAGTAGGATGTGGCAAGTGAAGGCACATATTCCATTACTTATGGTATGCACCCTTTCAGAAACATATTTCTATTAAGGATTTGATTAGCAGTCTAATAATATTGCACACACAGATGATTTTGAAACTAGAACGTGTACACACATTTGAAGGGAACTCGGATAATATTAGAGGCCTTTTCCTCTTCTGGAGTAGGATGGTCTAGAAATGTGAAAGAAAATGCAGAGAGTGCAATTTCACATGCAGCTTACAGGGAAGAAAATTTTCTACAGAGCCTGAACGATCTGAGTATTAGCTCTATTCAACAAGTTACATTAGTAAGTGATGGAGACAGTATGAAAGCAGTCAGGTGGACTTGATTGAATCCAGGCTCTGCTGAACATTTAACCTCAATGAACCTTAGTTTCCAGTTTTACAACTGTAAGGAATTAAGACAGACAAACCATGTAAGATTTCAGCTTCACAGCAGGTGCTTAATAAATGGTAGCTCCTTTTAGGTTCAGCATTCCCCAAGTCATATTGATAGAAATAACATCTCAATTAGAAGGGGGGAGGGCGGCAAACAACCAGGTAACTTTTCTCTTGGAGTATCTAAGTACTATTTGGCTGCTAATTCAAAGATAAGAGGTTCCAATCCACCCAGAGAATCTTTGCGAGAAAGTCCCAGCAGTCTAATTTCAATAACAGCAGCCATTGAGAACCATACATAGCACAGTTCTATGCTGACACACATGGACTCACCATAAGTCAGAATCAACTCCATGGTAACTCTCTTCGGTAAGACATTGGTGGTGGTTCAGTGGTAGAATTTTCACTTTTCCTATATGGGAAATCTGAGTTCAATTTCTCAAAGAATTCTGTACTTCATAAGCAAGCATCACCTACCAATAAGATCAGTGTCTGTTGCTATGATATGGAACAGATAGAAAAAGAGCAAGAGCTACATGAAGACAGGTATACCTGACTCCTACTACCACTGCAAAGGGGAGTCGCCCCCATCAACAGCATCCACAGCACAAAACAAAGTCCCATGAGGTCAGACATGTCCCCTGCACTCCCATACCTCTTTCCATCTAATTACATTAACAATCCTACTGCTATACTAGTCCAAAATCAGTAGCATTTGCTCACATAGTACATAGCACCATATTGATGATTATAAGGTTTATTAAAGAAGTCAAAAGGCTATATCATTCAGGCAGCAGAATACAATCACTCAGGAAAACTTCTGGAATGTGCTCTCAGACACCTCAGCCTTCATCCTTGTGACTTTATGGCATTGTTGCAAAGTTCTTAGTCTTGCCAATTGGGCGAAGACTCTTAGCTCTGATTCTGTGGTGTAGAAGTCACAAGGTCAGCTCTGCCTCCTACTGCAGCTCTGCTTCTCTGCTGTGTCTGCTGTTCCTATAGGAAGCTTTGGCTCCAAAGCACATATACTCTGCATTTTTTGTCTTCTTCTTTGCTGGTCATAACATTCCCAAAATCTGCTGCTGAATCTGTTCAATTTGAACTAATTAATTCCCTTGTTCAAGTCTTTGGTCCATAGGATCACTATGAGTCGTCTATGACTCCTCGGCATTTAACAACAATAACAACAATGAGAGAGCTCTGTGGGCCTGATGGGATAGAAAGTGATGCTACCAAACCAAAGGTGGGTGATTTTAATCTGCATCCCTCAGGCCTGGTTTTAATTGTTCTTGGTCAAACATTCTTCTAAGTGATATAGCACTGGTCTGTCCTTTTGCTGTACAGAGGTAACTTGCGGTTGCTGTGTTGCTAAACACTGTGACACTGATGTGTCAAATGTGATAATGTCCCATGGTGGACAATGTTTGGTGGAGCTCCCCATTAAAACAAGCAACAAGTTTGGAAGCAGGAGTGGCATCCATTTCCAAAATAGCTTGCGTCCGGAAATGATATGAACCTGAAGAAATGATGAAAGTTATACAAATGTTCAGGTCTTTTGTTCATAGGGTCGCTATGCATCATTTACATCTCGACGGCACTTAACAACAGCAACAATCCTCTTGTGGATAGCCTAACACACCCTATTCATATATTCCTACCCATTACATGGGTAAATTAAAATCAATAGCCAGGAAGGCCATCCAGAACCATAAATCCTTAGCACTACAATTAGGAAAAAACAAAATTACCTGATACGCTACTTCTGAAAATCATTCAGAGAAAACCATATAGATTACAATAATCCAATTATGAGGATTGCACAGAAACATATATTCTTTTCTTCCATTGTGTATGGTGTTATCAGGAGTTGAAGGCCACTAATAACATCAGCAGTTCTCTACAAGTGAGAGGGAATTAATTTTTGCTGTATTAAGCAGCCAAGTTGTTGATAAATTGGTAAGGCAATTTTGGGAAACATATACAGTGGCCTTGTTCTGGGAGCATTATGGAATAAGAAAACACAGAGACATTACTGATTTGCCTAAGTTCAGTAGACCTTGGATGAGAGGGGTTGATAATACAGTAACCGGGGCAATGGGTGTTGGTATTTGGGAATTAGTGAGACTGTCTCAGGACAGGACAGGGTTCAGAGCTGCTGTATATAGGGTTGCTATGGGCCACAGGCTACCCAACAGCACATATCAACCATAAACAAATTCAGATAGATAGTAAATAGTGGACCTAAGGTGAAAATCTAAGTCTTCTTAAGAGAAACCATATGTTGTTGTTGTTGTTGTTGTTATGTGCCGTCGAGTCGCCTGCGACTCATAGCGATCCTATGTACAACAGGCCTAAACTCCGCTCTGTCCTGTGCCAATCGCACTATCTC
>NW_006399759.1:32590425-32597392 GCF_000299155.1 Elephantulus edwardii | reverse complement strand
TACAGGCCATGGGTTTTGTAATCACTTGCTATGCATCAGAAATCTGGACAATTACTAGGGATGACAGAAGGAGAGTTGATGCCTTTGAATTTTAGTGTGGGAGGAGAATATTTAATATACCATGGACTTCTAAGAGAATGAACAGGTTCGTTCTTCAGAGGGTTAAACCAGGCTGTTCCTTGGAGGCAAGGATACTGAAGTATCATGTTACATACATTGGACACGTTACAAGGAGGGACCAGTCATTGGAGAGGGATTTCACGCTAGGGAGGGTAGAGGGACAGCACAGGAGTGTAAGACCCTCAGTGAGATGAATTGATTCCGTGACTGGGATAGTTGTGGTAGATGTGTCAGAGACAATGAGATTGGCACAGGATAGAGCAGTGTTTAGGGTTGTTGTACATAGGGACGCTATGAGTCACAGGCTACTTGATGACACATAGCAACAACAATAATGCCACTCAGAACTATTCTAAAAGTTCTTAATAAGTATTTCTCTAATTCTTAAAAACCTCTATTAACAATATGTTGACTTCTTCACGTAAAATTTTGTGGCACATCGTTGAGACACTCCTTTCTTGATTTTGAACAATGTAATGTTCCCTTGCTCTGTTCTGAGGACTACTTCCTGATGTTAAGTATATGTTTCACAAAAGCACAATGAAGTGTTCGAAGATTCCCATTCTTCTCAATGTTAGCCACAATTTGTTATGGTTCACAGATTCAAATGCCTTTGCCTGGTCAATAGAAGGTATAAATCCTCTGGAGAGTCAATCCTTGATTTTTTTATGTTATAAGGCCCTTTTCCCAAGAGTTAGAGAACATTTCAGTAAGTCTAACTAAGGGTACACAATGTTATGTGGTAGTGTCTTGGTTAGCACTAACAAAGACATCAATATTTATATATAAAAACAGATTGTCTGTATAAATTCATTTCCAGTTCTAATACTGATGTTGTAGTTGTGTGACACTGAGTTGACTGTTACTCTTAACCACCCTGTGAATAACAGATACTACTATTATCACACACTAGCAAAGTCCTGGTGAAGATTCTCTAGAAAACACTTGAACAACTTGAACAGTGCATTGACAGAAATACCCTCTGGGTTTAAAAGTGGTCGTGGCACTAGAGATATTATTGCCAATGTCAGATGGATCATGGCACAGAGTAGAGATTAGAGAGTACCAGAAGAATGTCTGTCTGTGTTTCATTGACTATGCAAAGGCATTTGACTGTATGGCTCACAATTAATTGTGGCTAACCTTGAGTAAAACGGGAATCTCAGAACACTTGATCGTGCTTATACAAAACCTATGTTTGGACCAAGAAGCAGTCCTCAGAACAGAGCAAGGAAACACTACATGGTTAGAAACAATGAAAGGAGTATGTCAAGGATGCATCCTATCCCTATATATTTTCAATGTGTATGCAGAACAGATCACTTGGAAGGCAGGGTTTTGTAAAGAGGAGTGTGGCATCAAGGTTGGTGGGAGACTCATTAGCAACCTATGATACGCAGATGACCCAACCTTACTTACTGAAACTGAAGACCTAAAGCACTTGCTGCAAAAGGTCAAGGACCGTCGTCTTCAATATGGATTGAAGTTCAATATCAAGAAGACAAAGATTCTCACCACTGGGCCAACTGGCAGAACCATAATGGATGGAAAGAGATTGAGGCTGTTTGTAATGACAGCTTACTCGGACCCACAATCAACACTCTTAATACCAGCAGTCAGGAAATCAAAAGATGAATTACAGTGCGGAAAATCTGCTGTCAGGGGCCTCTCTGGAGTGTGGAAGAGCAGCAATGCCAATCTAGATACAAAGGTTTGCTCATTCCAGGCCGTGATCTTCTCAATTACTTATTATGTTTCAAAGAGTTGGGCAATGACTAAAGATGACAGAAGAATAGATGCCTTTGAGTTGTGTCGCTGGAGAAGAGTCTTGAACATACCATGGACTGCCAAGAAAACAAATAGGTCTGTCTTAGAGAGGGTAAAACCAAATCTCTCCTTGGAGGCTGGGATTTTGAAGCTCTGCCTCACTTACTTTGGGCACATGGCCAGGAGAGATCGGTCCTTGGAAAAGGACATCATGCTTGAAAAGGTGGATGGACAGTACAGGAGAGGAAGACCTGAGACAAGATGGATTGATACAGTGACTGGGGCCATTTGGGTTAGTGTGTCAGATTTAGTGAGACTGACTCAGGACAGGGAAGGGTTCAGACCTGCTTTATGTAGAGTCGTTATGCCTCACAGGCGACCCAATCAATAACAAACTATGAAAGGTTTGGAAGCAGGAGTAACATCCACTTCCTAAATAATGTGCCTCTAGAAACTCTATGAACCTTGATAAATCTCGATAGTTGTAGAGGGTCTTTTCTGTTCATAGGGTCACTATGAGTTATGTTTGACTCGAAGGCAATCAACATCAACAACAACCATAGTGTCAGAATTGACCCTCAGCTAATCTTCCAGCGGGTTTTCAGAGGCAGTTAATCTAATGAGACGAGATTGCCCTTCCTTCTCTTGAAGAGCATCTGGTGAACTCAAATGGAATGCTTTCAGGATTGTAGTGCAGCTTCTGGCCACTAGGCTATTAGAGCTCCCTTATCATGTTAATAGCTTCTAACATTTTTTGCTTTGTAACATACAAAGAGCTTTTTTTGATAAATAAGTTTCTCATTGCCACTGACTTTAAACTGACTCATAGCTGACTTTCCAGTGTGTTTCTCAGGCTGTAAATTGCATGGAAGGAGATGACTCTTATTTGTGGAGTCACTGGCAGATTTAAATTGCCTGAGAGGTACAGCTTTTGGGTTACAGGCTGCAGACTATACTATCAGAGCCCATCAAAGACTGGTCTCTGAGATAGATCCACTAGTATCACCTCCAATTCACAAAAGGTGATACCAGTCAGAATCTGCAGGTCTTAGTCATGATCACACTGAGGTTAAACATTAAAGTCAGAACCAAATCCAGGCCCTTCTAAAGGGGGGGGGGGAAATCCATGCCTTTTCTATTGCACTTCAATGTCTTCAGAAAACACTTGATTCCAAAGCAATATTGTAATATATTCTTGTTTCAAATTATATGAATTAGAGAAGAGATTCTTACCTCTCAGTCATGATAAATATTTTTCCTTGAAAGCTATAGCTTTATTTTCCCGGTTTTAGAGCCCAGTACCTATGACATAGAAGATACTCCATAAGGATTGGATGAATAAACACACAAATAAAAGATCAAACTGATTTTTCCCCCCTCTGGTAGCTAAAATCCAGACAAAGGAAACAACACATGCTGAATTCAAAGTCAGTTAGTGACAGTAACAGGGAGAGAATTAATTTCTATATGCCTCATTATATGTCTATTAGATAATCAGATTTCTTTTAAAAGATCTTCAGTTACAGTAAATAGTAATGCATCTTTGTAAAGGCCCAGACAATTTTCAACTATAAAAATTTTCACGTTTGAGTATAAAACCTGAAAGTCACTGTATTTATATTCTCAGAAGAATGCAATAGGATACTGTAGAAGAATATCTTAGGATAAATTGGAGAGTTTCCTAAAAACATAGTGTCTTATTGTGTGGATGCTGGGTCCACAGTGCCCTGGGCTCATTTCTCTGTGTTCACCGCTTCCCTGTCTGTCCTGGGCTGCAGGCCCATCGCCTTATGTTTTTGTTCCCTTCAGCATAACTGTCCCAGTTTTGTAATTGTTCCGTTCATCATGAGACCTCAGAGATCATGCACTACAATGTGATGTCAAGCTGAGGGTGTCACATGAGACACAGCAAAGAGTGAGCACACACCACTCTTTCTATTTGACCCTTAGATACACCTGCTTTGTGTCCCAGTTTGTAGGCTGGGACTGAGGCTTTTGAGAGCATGAAGAAAAAAAAGTTTGTCCTTGAAGCAGCCAAAGAAAAATGTGCTCCCAGGGGAACACGTCAATGAGAAAAGCAGAAATTCCTTTGTTGCACTTTCTGAAGGCGAATGCAGTAGATAGTGACCAGGATGAAAGGAGAGATAAGACTTAAGGAATCCAATCAACTGTGTTTAGCCTGAACATCTTGTACAGAAATAATCCCAGAATGTCATTCATTAACATGAACTATGTTGTTGTTGTGGTGGTGGTGGTGGTGTACCATCAAGTAGGAACTGATCCATAGCTGACCTTCCAGTGGGTTGTCAGAGGTAGCTAACTGCATGGGAGAAGATTGCCCATCCTTCTCTTGTGCAGCAGCTGGTGGATTTGAAACATGTGCCTTCACGATTGCAGTGCAGCTTCTTGCCACTAGGCCACTTTCATTTAATACCTTAATTTTTTCCCCCACCAAAGAGTGAAAGAGAATGCCTAGGGTCTTTTCAGTGAAAAGGGCCTCAGAATCTAAAGCATCAAGGACTGACTACCCAATAGATTTGTATTTTCTCTTTACTATGCAAAGGCATTTGATTGTATGTGAATATAACAAATTGTAGCTCACATTGAGGAGAATGAGAATCTCAGAACACTTCGTTGTGCTTTTGTGAAACCTATGTTTACACCAGGAAGCTGTCCTATGAACAGAGCAAGGGAACACCGCATAGTTCAAAATCAAGAAAGGAGTACCTCAATGATGTATTCTTTCTGCATGCCTTTTCATTCTATATGTGGAAAAGATCCTTCAGGAGGCTGGACTTTATGAAGAAAAATGTGACATCAGAATTGGAAGGAGGTTCATCAACAACTCCCATTATACAAATGGAAAGCCTTGTTTACCTAAACTGAGGAAAATGTAAAGTGTTTGCTGCAGAAGGCCAAGGCCTTTAGCCTTCAGTATGGATTGCTTCTCAACATCAAGAAAAAGAAGATTCTTACCACCAAGCCAACTGGCAGTATCATAATAGATGGAAAAGAGATTGAGATTGCTAGCAATTTCATCATGCTCAGAGGCACAATCAAGACTTTTGGCACCAGCAGTCAGGAAATCAAACAATAAGTTGTTTTAGGAAAGTCTGCTGTTAAGAACCTCTTCAGAATTCTAAAAAGCAACAATATCAGTTTATAAATTAAGGTGCACCTGACTCAGGCTAGGGTCTTCTCAAAAGTTTACTATGCATCTGAGAGTCAGACAATGACTAAACATGTGGGAAGAAGAGTCAATGCCTTTGAGTTGTAGTGCTGAAGAAGAGTACTGAGCATATTATATACTGCTAAGACAGAACAGTTCTATCTTGGAGAGGATAAAGCCAATTGACTTGTTGGAGGCAAAGATTTTGAAGCTCTTTCTCAACATACTTTGAGCATGTTGCCAGGAGGGACCAGTCTTTGGAGAAGGGCGTCATGCTCAGAAGGGTGGAGGTCCACACAAGGGAGGAAGACCTAGGATGAGATGGAGCGACACAGTGACTGTGGCAATGGGGCTAGTGTGCTGTAGACAGTGAGTTGGCTCAAGAGAGGGCAGGGTTCAGAGCTATCATTCGCAGGTTCACTATGACTCATAATCAACTTGGCTGCCTATAACAACAACTACTATCATCACAGGTTTATTCTACCAGGGAGCTCTGATGACTTAGTGGTAAGGAGTTGTGCTGCCCACACTAAGGCACACAGTTCAAATACATCAGCTGTTCCATTAGAGCAAGATCAGTTATCTCCTACTTTATGACTGAGCTGCCTTGGATTTTCACACTCACTGGCGAGTCAGCCTTGAGTCAATTCCAACTCAACAACATACAAGAACAAAATAGCCTTCCATCACCATCCAACTTGGAAAACCACAGACACATAATATATAGACTCACTACTGCACCTTTATCTAAGTGTTAATTTAAACAAATAGAAACGAGTAACCCGATATGCTTGTATACACTAGCCATTTGCAGTCTTAGAGTTTAATTCCTCTCCTTACTTGCCTCCATGCTTGGACTCAGGCTGTCTTTACACCTTCCAGTTCTTCATCTCGTCTTCTTCAGCTGTTCCCCCAAACTGGCTTTTCTGACTTAAGAACTCAGAACTCCCATCCCGTTGACTTCAATGTCAGTATTGTTTAGTTCTCAAAGTCGTGGAGGGTGTTCTTTCTGGGCTTACTCACTGAAAAGAGTCAGCAACCATAACTGGGGCATGACTGTATTAACCTTGAGTCATCTACAAACCATCTCTCTGAGGCAGAAAATTATAAGAGAGAACTAGAACTGGAGCCAGCACAACCAGATTCTAGTTTTACTGGCTGACTTTGTGAGCTTGGGGTAGTGTTTCTTACATCTGGGTCTAACTGTCCTAAATCTACCATTGGGAAGAAAAGTTGGACTTTAAAGTTCTGACTTTAATGTTGTATGATTTTATGAATAAAAAGAGAATATATGTGTAATTAAAGAGGTCTTTTCTGAATCCATGACGTCTCTAGTCAATCCAGGATGAAGAAATTTGCTCCCTAGAGAATTATTCAACTAAGCAAATTCTATATAAATATGAAATGGCATTGAATTTCTTAATGTCACACGTTGTAAACTAATTTATAAAAGAAGAAGAATTATCCTTGTCCAGTGGGAGCCATTTCTTTTATGACTTTCCCCCTTCTCTGACTAGAGTGTCTGAGACAGGAATATTCTGAAAAACTTCTAGAGATTTGAAGTCTGCAATCAAAGAAATGAATAAGGTAGAAATTGGTTTTTTTTCTCCCAAACTCATTTGTTCTCTCCTTAATTAAGGCTTATATTATCCTTGAATACCTTTTCATTGTTCATGTACCCTCCATATCTCAAAGGAACAGAAAAATATTTTCCTGTCTCATATTAACCTGACTTTCATAGCAAGAGGTAAGATAATATGGATTTGCCTGTAAGATGTGGCTATGCACGCACTCTCTCTTGCGCTCTCTCTCTTTCTCCCTCCCTCCCTCCCCTTCTCTCTCTCCCCTCCTCTCTCTCCTCCTCTCTCTCCCCCCACCCTCACCCCTCCCCCTTCTCCTCTCTCTCCCACC
>NW_006399759.1:32562111-32590325 GCF_000299155.1 Elephantulus edwardii | reverse complement strand
CACACACACACACACAGAGTGATCATTAAATATTGACCACTCTTTCTAGTTCTTTCAATTCTTTCCTCAAATTTATCCTCTTGAGTCCATTCCCCACCACCAACACATACAGATGCTATGGTAGCCTGTTGCATAAAGAGCTGTGCTGCAAACCTAAAGATAGGAGGTTTGAATCTACTAGCTGCTCCATGGAGTGTGATGGAAAGATGGACAGACAGTCTACTCCTATGTGATTTAGTCCCTCAGAACATGCACTGGATGGCCAACTATGATTCTCTGACTTGAAAGCATATAACAACAACAATATAGATACATTGTAAGATACTCTAGGCAATCTTTACAAAAAGTCATAGACCAGCTCTTTTCATTGATTATTTACATACTATAAAAACAATATATATATCCCCCGTTCTCATTATCCTGAAACAGGGATTTCCTTCCACCAGTTTTAGTTGGTCTTTTTTTTCCCTCTGACCTGGAATCTGCATCAATTCCTATTTCTTTTCTTTTTTAAATCTAATTATTATTATTATTATTCCTATTAATTTTAATTAAAATTTACAGAGATTTTGAATTTCCATTCATTCATTGGTGCATTTTTCCCCCTGCCCACACCTTCCCCCAAGTTTGCTCTTCTCTTTGAAAAGTAAAAGAAAAATTATTTCATTGTTATACAGTCCATCCCCCCGAGTCCACTCCACTATGCAGCCTTCGTTCTAGACTCCTGTCATGACGATAATACCTAATCACATATCCCTTTTAAACTGTTCTCTCCCTCATCTACTTCAATGCAGTATACATTCTTTATCCATCTTTCTCAGTCTCCTATAGATCTGGTTGTCTTGTTTCTTGACTTGACAGCTAGAGTGGAGAATGAGTTCCTCTGGCCACCTCCTCATTAGTCAAGTGATCTGACATTATTTTTTACTAATGTTCCTAAAGTAATTGCATATGCAAGTCTGATAATTTTCACTTTCTTCTCTTACTTCAGAAAGGAAATGCGTAGGAAACACCCTACTGGCCTAGTGGTAAGAAGCTGCACTGCAATCCCAAAGCCACACAATTCAAATCCACCAGCTGCTCTTTGGACATTGTTGCTGTTGTTGTTGTTATGTGCCATCGAGTTGCCTGCAGCTCATAGCGACCCTATGTACAAAAGCCCTAAACTCTGCTCTATCCTGTGCCAATCCTATTGTCTCCAACACACCTATCCTCATTACCCTAGTCACTGAATCAATCCATCTCATCGAGGATCTTTCTCTCCTGTGAATCAAGAAATCAGCTTGAATACATCTGTGCAAAGATTATTGGAGAAGCCCACAAACGCAGATGAGTACAGATCATAAATATAGATGAGAAAAATCTAAGCAAGACCCAGGATGAGTTAAGAGCCCCTCTTTTTCTCTACTCTCATTGATGACCCTCTAGTACGTTTTCAGAGGCTAGTAATTACATAACAAGCATGACGTCCCTCTCCAAGGACTGGTCCCTTCTTGCAACATGTCCAAAATCAGTCAGATGAAGTTTTTTCTGACTCAACCTTATGGGCAGTCTCCTCCATGCAATTAACTTCCTCTGAAAATGCACTGAAGTGTCAGCTATGGGTAGGTTAGTCCATAGGGAGTTTCACTGCTACCCCAAGTAGCACCTGCCTGGTAGTGCACAAGAGAATGACAGGCAATCTTCTCTCATGTAATTACTAGCCTCTGAAAACTATTGAATCTTGATTGCATCTTTGGTCATTTTCAGGCTGCAAAAATTGGTAAGAACCCTCGATTTCCTCATCTCTACTGGTGAGGTTGGTGGTGTGTATACTTGAATAATAATTCTATTTACAGGTCTTCCTTGTCCACATATGGATAGTATCCTATCACAACATTGTACTTCAGGATAGATCTTACAATGGTCTTTTTAAACTATGAATTCAACACTATTCTCCCTCAATTTTTCATTCCTGACATAATAAATCATAAGATTGTCTAGATCAGAGTGGTCAATGTGCTCTTTATGTGTTCCATTTCCGTTTTTGACCACTTCCAGTTTTCCTAGATTCATACTTCCTACAATCATTCTTAGAAGGGTTGAGGGACTGCGCAGGGGAAGAAGACCCCAGATGAGATGAATTGATACAGTAACCAGGGCAAAGAGAGTAAGTGTGTCAGAATCAATGACACTAGCGCAGGAAAGGGCAAGCTTCAGAGCTGCTGTACATAGGGTCGCTATGAGTTGCGGGAGACTCGAAAGAGCAACAACAACATTAACACAATATCAACAACAACATTCCATGTTCAAATTGTTAATGAATGCACGCAGTTTCAATAGAAACTCATCAACAACCTAAATTATTCAGATGGCACGATCTTGCTTGCTAAAAGTGAGGGGGACTTGAAGAGCTTGATGCAGAAGATCAAAGACTACAGTTTCCAATATTAATTACATCTCAGCATCTAAAAGTAAAAAATGTTCACGAATGGGCTGATGAGCAATATCATGACAAAGGAAGGAAAGATTGAAATTGTCAACTAATCTGTTTTACTTGAATCCACAACCAGTATTGTTGGTACCAGCAATCAGGATATCAAGAAACATTTCTTTGTGCAAGTTCACTGTCAGGGTCCTTTCCAAATTACTGAGGAACAATAGTATCAGCTTGAAAACTAAGGTGCACCTGATTCATGCCATGGTCTTTTCAATAACTGCTATTTATGTGACAATGAATAAGGATAACAGAAGAAAAATGGCTGCTTTGAGAAGAGTACTTAGAGACGATTACTCATGGACTTTCAAAAGAACAGATAAGTCTTGAAGAAAAAGGAGCCAGACAACTCCTTAGAAGCAAGGATGGCAATACTTCGTATGACGTGCTTTGGACATATGTTGTTATGAGGGGCTATTTCTTGGAAAAGGATGAGGATGACATAGGCTAGAACCTGTTGAAGGGCGTTGACTTTTTAATTGTTAACAAATGCAGGTGGGGGTTTTTTTGTTTTGTTTTTGGAGTTTCTTTTAATTAATTTTAATGATAATTTACAGAGGCTTTTGATTTCCATTCATTCATTGCTATACTTTTCTCACTGCCCCCTCTCCCCCCACCCAGTACACTCTTCTCTTTGAAAAGTAAAAGAAAAGTTCCCCCATTGTTTTACAGTCCCTCTCCCCAGGTCCACTCCACTAACAAATGCAGTTATTATGAGCATTCATGTACTGATTTTGCAAGAACATAAGTTTTCATTTCCCTTGGAAAAATGCCCAGGATAGCTATTGCTGGGCCATATGGTACTTGTGAGACATTGTGGTTTAACAGTAGAATTCTTGCCTACTCTTTAAGAGGCTTGGGTTCAATTCCTGGGCAAAGTATCTTGTCTACAGTCACCATCCATCTCTCACTGGAAGCTTGGCTGTTGCTCTCATGCTGAACCAATTCTAACAGAATTCTAGACCAAATCAAGACACACTAAAGATCAAGATCTCCTAGTCTCCTGAAGAATTAGGAAACAAAAAATTTGTTTCCATTGTGTATGATGTCACCACCAGTCAGGGGCTAACTTGACAGCATATAACAACAGCATGATACCTGTTATAATACCTGTTAGCCTTTTAAGAAGCTGACAAACTGTTTGCTACAGCAGCAGTACCATTTATACTCCAAAAACTGTTTGTGCCCAAACTGCTATACTATTTCGACCATGTGGCAAATACCTCATTCTGCTTGGCCCCCAGGATTCAACTGGAGCCTCTCTTCTTTACCTTCCATCATCATCATACTGCTGGCTTTAGAGAGAATTATTTCCTCCTCCTTCGCAGATCTTGTGCTTCCTTCATCCTGAATTGCATTTACTTAACTATCTTGTTCAGTGCTTTCCATATCCTTGAAATTGGAAATTCAGTCTAGTTAAACATCTTTTACTTAGCAAAGATTTGCCATGAAACAAATATTTGAATGAATTAAACACATCATACCATCTAAATTCAAAATCTCTTCTAGAAAATAATGCTTGAAGGCTACCGATCACTTCTACACACATCAGAAAATGATTTTTTATTTTTTTGTATTTGCAGGGGAGGGTTGAGAGGACAAAATTTTCTTAGCTAAATTCAGACGTAAATTTAAAGAAGTACTTCAGAATGAATGATTTTTTTTAATAATGAAAGTTCTCCACTTTTAAAATTGAGTAATATATAGTTACTGACAAAGAGAGGTTGGAAATGTTAATTAAATCCAAATTCAAATCTAGACATTCAATCAGATAGCTCTTACATAAGCTAATTATTTAACTTCTTTTAGTTATCTGTTGCTGACTCATATTCTTCATCAAGTATCTTTCATATCCCAAACTCTCTGCCTGTCACACTTTTCAGAGCCTGGAGACAATTCTATTTCATCTGCCTTCTCTTGTCAAACTGTGGTTTTCCCTGTCTTCCAATTAAAAGCTAACACTGATTCTGAGATAATTAGTTCAAAAGAACATTCACTAAGTAGTCTAGGAAAGAATTTAAATGACAACAGAATTGAATCTTCAGTTCCTTTCCTCTCATCTCAAAATATTAGGATCTACTGTGTTTTCTGTGAAATTATACTTGACTTACCTCACGGTTTGAGACACAATGCCTGACCACATGTTCTGGGAGAGAATAAGAACATGAACATTTTGTGCTAGTTAGAAATTCAGGGAAGTCTAGATCTTAAAGCAGTCTTAGAAATCCACTTACTGAGGTTGCTTTTTTATAGGTTGAAGATTGACAAGCCCAAAAGAAAAGGAAGCTTCCCAGGTTTATACAAGGTGTCCTCCTTCTCAATTTGATGAACCACCTCAGCCATCTGCTGTTTGGAGTCTATAAATTTTCATGAGGCCACAGCTCATTTCAAATAGATAAATCCAGGCTAAGATAATATTGAATATTTCACATTTTGAGATCATCTTGAAATTTTCCCCTAAATTTTTTACTGTGTCTAGAATCCTTTCTCTGGAGGAGGGGTATGTGATCTCTGGAGGAGAGGTGTATTATCTGAATAGGCACAGAAATGTAAATCTAAACTCAAGGGGTAAAAAGAGCTCATTTATACTAAATTAGGCAATAGTAGTGTTGAGGGCTCACTTCATCTTTAGCTCTCACAGAGATGACAACTTAAATTTTTCATAAGGATATTTTACTCTCAACTAGTCAACTGACAAGATTTATTTTCTGAGAATACGCTTTCATTTAAGAAGTTCAAAACTTAGTTGACTCGAGAGAAGCAAACAGTGGCACTCATTCACCTGTCACTGGTTATTGGGCAAGCTTACCTGAGTGGTCATTATGTAGAGAAACCCAAGCACTGTGACTTGAGAACTCTATTGAGAATATTTCTCAGTAAAAGCAGGAAAAAAAAGAAAACAGAAGCAAAACATACAATTCAAACTTAGTATAGTTTTCCCTCATCACTCACATACACACACAATATTTCAGAAAGACAATACAATTTGATATTTTATACAGTTCAGTGAATATGATATCTTTCATTGTGTACATATTACATATTTCCTTATCACATGCATGGTGCTTCATTCTCTCTCTCATTGCCATTGAGAAGGAATGAATTTTGGGGAATGAATTCCCAAGAGCTTTCAGAGGTTATAAATCTCACAAGAGGAGATTCCCTACATTGTCCCATAGAGCAACTGGTAGAGTCAAACTACCCACCTTTGGGTTGGAAAGGTAACTTCTTATGAACTAGGCCACCAGTGATTCATATGCTATTGTTGTCAGGTGCCATCAAGTTGATAACTTGTCACTGTCTGTTTGCTGGCAACCTACAGCAACATCCTGATGGAAGTAAGCACGACGGAGATACACCACTCCAGAAAAGGAGTCAATTCATCTCAATTTTATTGGGATCTGCAGTGCCCTTATAAACAGGAAGGCAGGATAGGGTGGGCTTACAGACACCGTCCATGTGAATTGTTTAGGAGAACATCAGCCTTGTGCGGACCACTCCCAGCCCAGCCGACAAGGCAGCCATCTTCCCAGGTGGCGAGCTTTCTCAAGCCAGTACAGCCAAACACAGGAGAGCTTTCTCTACACCATATTAAAGGCCGTTGGAAGGCTTATGCTTATCTGGAGCTTAGGTGATCTGTCCTGGCCATAGACCCTTCCTACTTCCCCAACATCCCACAACAATAACTACTCATAGTAACCCCATGAAAAACATATCTGAACTTGTCCATATCCTATGATATCCTTGAAAATCTCTGATACGCCTATCATTACAGTCTCAATCCATCATGTTGAAGAGCTTCTTCTCTTTCTCTGACCTTTCACCTTTCCCAGCATGGGATTTTTTTCTAAGGACTTGTCCCTCTTGAAAATGTGCCCAAAGAATAGGAGACAAAGTTTCACTAGCCTTGCTTCTAGTGAGGACCCCGATTGCACTTCTTTCAAGACAGACTTGTAATTTCAGCAGTTCATAGTATATATAGTACTCTTCTCCAACACCACAGTTCAAAGGCAACAATCCTGCTGTAATCTTTATTTGTTGTCCAACTTTGAGCAAATCAAATAGTAATTTAAAAAAAAAAAGTTCAAGCTGCGCCGAAAGTCCTGGTAAAACATAAGCCCCAAGAATTGAGGGAATACCAATTAACATGTTTCAACAAAGAAATACAGTTCAGGATACGCTCATTAGTCTATGCCAAGAAATTTGGAAGATAATTACCTAGCCAAATGACTGGAAGAAATCCATATTTATGCCTATTCCCACAAAAGGTTGGTCAAACAAAATGTGGAAATTATCAAACTAGATCATTAATAGCACACGCAAGTAAAATCTTCCTGAAGATTATTCAAAATGGCTGGAACTTATCATCAACAATGCCAGAAATTCCAGTTGAATTCAGAAGAGGTCTTGACACAAGAGATATCATTGCTGCTGTCAGATGGATCTTCAGTGAAGGCAGAAGCTATCAGAAAGATGCTTACTTAGGTTTTTTTTAATTATGCAAAAGTTTTTGAGTCCACAAAACCATAACAAATTGTGGATAACATTGAGAAGAATGGCAATCTCAGAACAATTAATTATGATGCAAAACCTATATGTAATCAAAGAAACAGTTACCCGAACCACATAAGGGAAGACTACATTGTTTAACATCAGACAATATATGTCTTAGGGTTGTACGCTTTCTCTAAATTTATTCAATATTATAAAGAGGATATCATTCGAGGAGCTGGACTACGATGCCTGTGGCATTCGGATTGGAGGAAGATTCATCAACAACTGCCAATGACACATTTTTGCTTATAGAGTGGAAGAGTGAGTGAAGTACTTGCTTAAGAAGATCAAAGACTACAACTTTCAATGTGAACTACATATCAACCTCAAGGAAATAAAACTCTTCACCACTGGACCAATAGACAACATCATGAGACTGAACTTCATTTTTCTTGACCCCACAATCAACACTCATGGTAACAATAGACAAGAAATTTAAAAAAAAATCTTGCACAGGGAAAATTTACTTTCAAGGGGATCTCTTTAAAATGCTAAAGAACAGCAGTGTCAGGTTTAAAGAGTAAGGTATGCCTGACTCATGTTATTTTCAATTGCTTCCTATGCATCTGAAAGCGCTTCGTATAAAAACATTAATTCTTCTAACAATCTTTTAGGGAAATATTTTCTTTCCCACTTTTAAAATGAAAAATTTGCACAGCAGTGAGAGTAAATGAAGGAGCACATACCTCAAACTCAGCTCTAATCTTTTTCCAATGTCATGTAACTCTCCACTCTGTGTCCATTAAACAAATCCTAGGAAGTCCTGAAATTTTGACTTGTGGTTTTCTTCTTCCATAAGTTCAAAATACAGATTAGGCCCCTTATTTTCCTTATGAATTCAAAATCACTCATTTATCCACTATCCACTAAGTGCTTCTCTACCAGGATCAGAAATAATTTCTGTTTTCAGAAGCTTAATACTTTCTATTTCTGTTTTCTCCCCCATTAATCTATCTGTGTTCTTTTACTGTCCCCAAAATGAAGTATATGCTCACTCAGTGTTTGTGGATTGATGGATATGTTTGGAGATAGGATTGCAAGACTCGATGTGGATAATATAGAGGCTCCCAGGAATCATAACAGACAACATTTTTCCTATATGTGTGACCTTGAACAAGTCTCTTAATCTATCTAGTGTCTCTGTCTACAAAATAATGTGATACCACCTGTCACACTCAGAGTTGCCGCTAAAATTAATGATACAATGTAAACAGCACTGTCTCAGAAGGTGCAAAAATTGAAATACTCCTGTGATGATCAAGGTTTGCAAAGGCCAGAAAAAATTCAGTCAGGAAAATTAAAATTTCTTTTTTAGTAGCATTGAAAGTTGTTTTTTATTTTAAAAAAATACAGTAATACTCTTTTTCACATTAAATGCTATGCATATTGCTGATATAATAATACAAAACAGAGAAAAATGTGTATCTAAGAATGCCTACTGAGAAATTCTACTCATATGTGAATTTTGAGGAACAAAAAAGCATGAGTGTTCTACAATACAAATAGCAACTTCTTAAAAGGCTAAATGTGCAAGTATCCTGTTGTTAAATGCCATTGAGTTAGTTCTGAGCTCACGGTAACCCTGCACATACTGAAACAAAACAAGGCACCAGTAGGTAGGTAGTAAAAGTGGGATTTCATTGTTAGCTTGCTCTGCACAACATGCTGACTTCAGAGGATTGTTTCTTGAAGTTACTATTGGAAGCAAAAAAAAGTTTGATCACATTTTGTTCCTGCAGTCCCAGGAGATTACAATCTAGTGGAGCAGACAAAGGCTCATAAATCAGTTGGAACAGCAGCAGTTTACACAGGGGAACACATTGCATCATCCTTCAAAATTCAACTCAACCACCCCGTTCCCTGAGAATTGTTACACAGTGTTCCCCCTTAGAAGGTGGTGTTCTCTCCCCCTAGCTCATGGGAGGGGGGTGGGGGGGAGGGGGAGAGAGAGAGAGAGAGAGGATTGTGCATTACACCCAAAAGGACCTTTGTACAGTGTCTCCCGTGTTCACCTGCTAACTGAAAAAAAATGGTGGTTTGAGTTGACTACTTACTCAGTGGGAAAAAGATAGTTTTCTGCTGTAAGATATACAATCTCAGAAATGAAATGGAGGATTGACATGAGTCAAAAGTGACTTGTTGGTGGTGGGTTTTGGGTGGGAGATGGAAAAGGTTTGTGGGAGAGCAGACTGAAGGTCATCAGTTCCATACCACCAAGTAGTACTGGGGGGGAAAAACCTTGGTGTTCTGCTTCTGCAAAGATTACTACCAGGGAACCCCCTTGAAACACATGTTAACTCTGCAAATCATCAGAATATGAGTCACTCTGCAAGTCATAAGAATACTGAGTCAGAATATACCTGACAGCAATAGATTTGGGTTTGGGGTTTGTTGTGGTTTTTTTTTTAATTATCTTTCCCATTACACTGTGAATTTCTTGGTTAAAAGGGGGAGAAGTGTGCTAGTTGGAAGGTGACCATTAACTGTATACTATCCCTATTACAAAGAACAGAACACAGCACATAGCAATCAAGATAAATACCCAGAGAATGATTGTATGGAAAGAGGAGAGAAATACTAACTCATTTATTAGTAGGCTATAATGCCTTATGCTAAATTGTCTTGTATCTTAACTGGGCAATACATTTTCACTTTTTGATGTCTCCCTCTTTCTCTCTTTGTTAGATGAAGTCATAGCTGACTCAGCAGATTTCCGAGGCTGTAAATCTCATGGGAGGTGACCAGCCATCTTTCTCCTTCAGAGCCACTGGTGAATTTAAATCACTAGAAAGCCAAGATCTTCGTGCTAACAACACACCTTCTTATAGATTAGGCTACCAAATCTCTCTCATTTTGCTGTAGTAGCATATATTATGTTGAAAACAACATTGTTGTTATTGTTGTGTACCACTGAGTTGGAGCCAACCCATAACTGACCCTCCAGCAGGTTTTCAGAGGCAGTTAATTGCACTGGAGGAGAAGGTCCATATTTCTCCCAGGGAGCAGCTGATGGATTTGAACTGCATGCCTTTGGGACTGCAGTGCAGCTTCTTGCCACTACGCCACCAAAAATATTCACTGAATGCGCATCAAGATCTTGTTCCTGCCTTCAGTGTAAAATGTACAACTACCATGTGAACTCTGTCCTCCTAAGACTTACAATTAGGCTAACTATAAGAATATGTAGGACTGAAATTCTTAACTCACTCAGAGCAACTAGTTATCCTTTGTGAGGAACCCAGGGGTGTTCAGAGCATACTAGCACATACACAGTGGTGTGCACAGTGTTGCTGAGTTTTACCTGGCAAAGGCAGAAAAGGAAAAAAAAAAACAAGATGTCCTCCTGTTAGGTGGAACAAAAGTCACTTAGATAATAATTTTTGTGTATATTTACTATCAAATCTTTAGTAAAAGAACATGGAATGGTAATTTGCATAAGCTATCGCCAAGTTCTGACTGAATGAAACATCAATATAGCTATTTCCTTAGGGATATTAATCCTGACCTGTGGATTAGAGTGTAGCACCATTCTGCAGCTTTTCCAGCTCAGCAAGGCTGTGTTGGTATAGGTTTGCACAAGTATGTACATGTATACACACGAGCACACACAAGGATGACAGAAGAATAAGTACCTTTGAGTTGTGATGTTGGAGAAGAATACTGAATATACAGTGGAACACAAAAAAGAACAAATAGACACATCTTGGAGAAAATGAAACTGGGGTGCTCCTTGAAGGCAAGGATAAGGAAGGTTCGTTTCACATGCTTTGGACATGTTCCTAGGAGAGGAAACACGGAGGATTAGTGAAAGAGAAGAAGACCCTCAACCAAATGCATTGACAGGTCACTGCAGTAAACGGGCTCAAGTGTGTCAGAGATGTTGACCACGGCATGCAATAGGGCAGGGTGCAAATCTGCTTTCACAGAGTCACAGTGATTTTTTACTTGACTCAATGATACTTAACAACAAATACATATATGAATGTTGCAAGGGATAAAAATTTTAAAAGCTTTATTTTAAATTGTTTATGGTATTTTAATGAAAGTTTGCATAAAACTTACATTTTCATTCATTCATTGTTGCACATTACTACCCACCCCCCCAGTATGCTTTTCTCTTTAAAATGTTACTTCCATTGTTGTGCTATTTCCTTCCCCTCCCAACCTCCCAGGCCACTTTTCTATACATTTCTTATTCTGGACTGTTGTGATCTAAATAATACCTAATCATATATTTCTTTTAGACAGTTCTTTCTCTCAATTATTTAGATGCAGTGTTTATTATTTATCCTCTCTTTTCTTAGTTTACCCCCAACTTGCATGTCAATCTTCTTTTATAACAGTGGCACTGCGCAGTATTTGTCCTTTTGTGACTGAGATATTTCACTCAGCATAATGTCTTCCAGGGACACCCATATTGTATAATATTTCACGAGTTTATTGTTTTTCAGTGTTGTATACTATTCCATTGTGTGTGTTCCTATTTCCTTTTGTATTCAGGAACACAGTTGTGGGTTCAGTAAGTTTTCTGTGACTGAAATGACTCTGCCATGCTGTGTAAGGGAAAGCCATCCTCTTTACTCCTCTGAGTCACAGCAGAACATCTGAGATACAGAGCGATCATGGGTCTAGCCACAGTTAACACATTGCTAGACTGAGGAGTCTCAGCCAGCTTGACTGTCTTGTTGGTAGCATCTACAGGGTAGTTCAGACTCCAGAAGTAACAACTCAGGAAAACTTACCATATACCTAAATTTTGAGATCTTCACTTGTGAATAAAACCATGGACTTCCCCAAATGGGAAATAATTCAAGGGATTATCATTCCAAAGCAAGGTAGTTTTTCTTCACTAGAAAATAAAAATGAAGCACAGTAAGCTTTCAGGAGCTACCTTTCCCTAAGTCCTCAGCTACACTAACAGCAGAGGAGACACCAGTACACATCAGCATTTACTTTCTCTGACAGATGGGGGAACCGGGGTCACTGAAGCTGAAATGTAAAGATACCATTGCTTGGGAAACTTCTCCAGAGTCTTTCATAAATCACCCTCAGACAAATAGGTCTCTCAAGGCATTTCAAAAGGGGCAATCTCAAGCAAGACTTTTAAAACAGAAAGGCAACAAGGGACTGTGATGGAGTGAGAAGCTTAGAGGTTTCAACCTTATAACTAAGTCTTAGTTTTGCTAGAGAAAATTACATGTGAGCCATCATGACCTCCATTAAAAGGATATAATAATTTCACAAGAGTACTGTAAAGAATGCTCTTTATAATAGTCAAACATTAAGAATAAAACTCTTCCTATCTGTAAGAATGACAATGAAATAGCATTTACTCATTTGAACATGATTCATTTTTATTTTCCTATTTCAGGTTTCCATTTTCATTCCTATTCATGGTCTCCTTTCCAGAGACTCGTGTAGTTCTGAAGGCAATCTTCCCAAGAGGCCTGCCAGGGAAAGCACTGGAGTTTAAGTCATCAAGCACAATCAAGGCAAGTGATTTTTTAAATGTTATCCCATAAAATGTGTACAAGGGAGTTCATTTTAAGCCAATGAAGTAGGTTCATTTTTGGTTCTCATTTCTGCTTTGAAACTAGCAAGGCTACATTCCTGGAACAGACACATCGTGTCTACTTCGTTCATACTCTAATCCCATAATAGTTCTAGTACCTGCTGATGCTCCTGAATGCTCTGGGTAATAAATGCACATCTTTGGAGAGTCTGGAGGAAATACAAAACATTTTGTTGTTGTTGTTGTGTTCAAGAGATTGCTATTGAATCCACTTTAGATAAGATCAAATTCACATCATGATCTCTTTCTTTTTTTAAAAAAAATATTAATTTTAATGGAAGTTTACAGAAACTTTGGATTTGCATTCATTCATTGTTGCACTTTTCTCCCTGCCCGCCCCGAGTACACTCTTCTCTTTGAAAAGTAAAACTCTTTCATTGTTTTACAATCCCTCCCCCCAAGTCCACTCCACTATGCAGCCTTCGCTCTGGACTCCTGTCATGACAATAATACCTAATCACGTATCCCTTTTAAACAGTTCTCTCCCTCATCTGTTTCAATGCAGTATACATTATTTCTCCCATCTTTCTCAGTGTCCCCTAACCTCTAAGTCAGTCCTGTTTTACAACAGTGGCACCATGTAATATTTGTCTTTTTGTGACTGAGATATTTCACTCAGCATAATGTCCTCTAGGGTCACCAATTTTGAATAGTATTTCATGAGTTCCTTGTTTTTCAATGCAGTGTAGTATTCCATTATGTGAATATACCACAGCTTCTCTATCCATTCGTTTATTGATGGGCACTTAAGTTGTTTCTAACTCCTTGCTATTGTGAACAAAGCTGTGATAAACATGGGTGTGCATATATCTGCTTGGATGGCAGTTATGGTCTCTTTGGGTTATATTCCCAGTAGTGGAATTGCTGGGTCAAATGGTATCTGTATTTGAAACTTTTTGAGAAAGCACACAGAGCTAGGGATTTTGAACATTTCTTCACATGCTTGTTTGCCATCTGAATGTCTTCTTTGGTGAAGTGTCTGTTCATATCCTGTGCCCATTTTTCAATTGGGTTGTTTACCTTTATCTTGTTGTGGTGTCAAGATCACTTTCTATAATGAATATTTCTCAGCATAAGTTTGTCTTCATATAATTAAAATTCAATTTTACTTTATTCTTTTAAGTGAAACTAAATATCAAAGAAAAAGGATTCTGAGTAAAACTCAAAATATACAATCTGGTTTTTGACTCGAGTTTAAGTCCTGGTTCTATTATTAGTAGAGTGGTTTTGAAGAAGTTTCTTTTTTTCCCCTCTTAGCCTTTATTTTCTTATGTATAATATGGAAACAACATAGGTGCCTACTTTGGGGAGAACATGTGTAGATCAAAATATGAAAATTAAAGTTCTCAGAACAGTTCCTGGCATTTGTTTCTGGCTCATGATGACCCCATGTGTCTATTTTCTACAAACTGCTATGATTAGGGTAGTAACTGAACTTTGAAGACAAGCAACACTATCTCTGTGCTATGAGAGGGTTGTATAAAGAAAGCAAAGAGCTGCAAGTCCTTTATATGTCATGGAAGCCTTGAGAAGGTCCAAGGCTGACCAGCTACTGTTGAGCAAAGACCTAGCACATAATAGGTGGTAATTGCTCAGATGACCTCCAGACTCAAACAAACTTCTTTAGCAGCCTTGTAGAGATCTCTGAACAACCTCAAAGTTTATACGTCTAAATGTAAAACCATAATCTTTCAAAGTCCCTGTCTAGGTCAGCAGCTTCACATCATCTCAATGTCACAACATCCATGTCAAAAAACTAAGACCCATACTGGCCTCATCTTGTATGGTCTGAGTCACTTCATCATCAAGTCCTACAGAACTGACCTCATTTCAAAACTTAGAATCCAGTGTCTTCTCTCTCACTCTGTCAGTGGAGTTCTTGATATCCAGTCAGTCCTATGAAAGGATACAACCACAAGGCCAATCTTACCCCTAGCATGTTGTAATTAAGTGTTAAAAAGTCAGATCTACTCCAACAAAGACCTCTGGACCTGCCAGCCTCCAAAAGCCCTGTCTGTCTGTTCTTGACAACCTAGACTCTACTTCACACAACACCTCCATCTTGAGGTCTGACCTACTGGGATTTACCTTTATATGCACACAAGCTATTTCTCTGAAATAGATCTCATTCCCAAAACACACACACAAACATGTCTCAATTATTTGGTTTTCTAGACAAGACCAGACTAAGACTCCATCAAAATAATAAACATACATTTCCAAATGTATATAAATTTTGATAAAGTTTTTCATGAACTTTGAAAATTTTCATTTACCGAGGCAACAAAGATTTATAGTAGTGAACAAAAGCTACTTTCCTATATTGTATCACAAAATATATAATAGTGGAAAAACAGAGGGAGGGGAGAATAAAGAGTCTGAAAAAACAGAGAGAGGGGGAGAGAAAGAAAGGAAGGAAGGAAAACAAAGAAAAGAAAGAAAGAAAGAAAGAGAAAGAAAGAAAGAAAGAAAGAAAGAAAGAAAGAAAGAAAGAAAGAAAGAAAGAAAGAAAGAAAGTCAGATCTGACCCAATACACTGATGAATAAAATGTAGTCTTCCCTGGGACAGCCTGACAACTATAGCTATGCTCAAGTTCATTGTCACAGCCACTGTGTCCATCCATCACATTGAGAGTCTTCCTCTTTTTCTCTAGCCATCTATTAAGAGTTCTTTTCTACTAGTAATATGTCCAAAGAAAGCAAAATAAAGTCTCACCAACATCATGAAAGGAGCTTTCTGCCTGTACTTTTTCCAAGATAGACTGCTGTCAAAGTAGTCATTCTAACAAAAAAAAAACCAAAAAACAAACAAAAAAAACAACCCAACCCATGAGCATTCTGCACACTTGCTCAAAATCTTTCCGCTGCCCTTTGTCACTGCCTGGATAAAGTCATAAGCATGGGTACAAGACATAAAATGATCTGGCCTCTATACTTTGCAGCCTGTTGAAGTACCACATCTCTCTCCTAAACCAGTTGTCAAGCTACTTTCAGCTCTCAAATGACACAACTATGCTTTTAGTTTAATATGGATGCTACTCACTTTAAAAAGCTCTTCCTTCATCGTCCTTTTAATGAACCACCTTTCATTTTTCAGATCTTTTAACTGTCAATTTCCAGGGCTGAAACTCTGGCCTTCTCTATCTCCCTTCTTTTTATTATTATTATTATTATTTTTAATTATACAAGTTTATGTACAAAATTTCACACAAGTTCCGTCCCATATCTCTCCCCCTTCTTATATTTAAAGTTATCACCCTTTGCTTCCATTTACCCTAAGTCTTTATGACAGAGTTAAGCTCTGGCAGCACCATGGAGTGAAGAGCGCTGCACATCTGAAGGCTGGGAGTTTGCAGCTGTTCAAGTTCACTAGGAGCCCAATGGAATAAAGATGGATAATCTCCTCTCATTATTTTTGATCTCAGAAACCCACTGGAGGGTTGCTGTGAGTCGGGACAAACCCGATGGCAGTGAGTTGAGAGTCTGTGAATTGATTCTTCCTGTCTCCCCAGCTGACACAAGTATCACAATCACAGCCAGGGCCATGTATCATTCATCCACAGCACAGAGCAATCACAGGGCTTGGAACAAAACAGAGAATCTTACAAAGCTAAAAGAATGAATGAAAACTGTTAATTCATTAATCAAGTGTATAGGTATGGTTCTTCCTTCAAGTAACTCAGAGAAATCTATAGGAAACCATCAGAGCACATGTTAAATAGTCTGCCTAGAAAGCTATTACCTCAGATAGCTGTGTGGCCCTTCCCAGCCTCACCCAAGCCCACAGACAGGTGTGATCTTCCGAGGGAGTCTTTCCCTCACCATTGTATTTGAAAGCAGAGCCCCCTTAACCTGTCATCCCCATTCTCCTCTTCTGATTTATTTTCTCCTAGCCTCTTACTATCATCTAACATAGTACATATTCATATATTTTTATTATTTAGCATATCATCTTCGTCTTAACTAGTGTGGCTGTGATAGAATTACTGCAAGCGGGTAGCCTTAAGGAGCAGAAATGTATTTTCTCACAATTCAAGAGACTAGAAATCTAGACTCAGGGCATGGGTCTAAGGGGAAGGCCTTTCTTGCTTATTTCAGGTTTGTTGCCAGCAGAAACCCATGATGTTTCCAGGCTTTCAAATGCAGCTGCTTAATTTGTCTGTCTTCCTCTTCCCACTATGTGTGTGACTGTGTCTACTTTGTCCTTTTTATAACTCTGGAATAATTAGATTTAGACTACTCATTACGCTGGTATGTCCTCACCAAAATAGCAAAAGAAAACTTCAATTTCTAAACAAGATCGCATTTACAGGTGTTAGAATTTCAGAGCAATACACTTGATATCAGCAGTCAGGAGATCAGGAGATGTATTATTGCACTGGGAAAGTCTGCAGTCAGACCTCTCCAAATTATTGAGGAGCAAGGATGTCAGTCTGAGGACTAAGAGGTGTGCCTGATTCAGGCAATATGGTCTTTTCAAGTACTTGTTCTGCTGCTGAGGGTGGGGCAATAAATATGAATGACAGAAGAATTGATGCCTCTGAACTGTACCCTTGGAGAAGAGTACTGAATATCCAGTGAACTGCCAAAAAACCAAACAGACAAATCTTAGAGAAAGTACATCTAGAGTTCTCCTTGGAAGCTAAGATGGTAAAATTTTGTCTTACACGCTTGTGACATGCTGCTAGGAGAGGCTGTTCCCTTGGAGAATAGTACTGAATATCTAATGAACTGCCAAAAAACCAAACAGATATATCTTAGAGAAGGTACATCTAGAGTTCTCTTTGGAAGCTAATAGGGTAAAGATTTGTCTTACATGCTTTGGGCATGTTGCTAGGAGAGGCTATTCCTTGGAGAGGTCATCATACTTGGGAAGATGGCGGGATGGCGAAAGAGAGGAAGGCCTTCAAGTGGGTGGATTTGACTCAGTAACCATAGCAATGGGCTTGAGTATATCATAAATTGTGAGGATGGCACCAGGATAGGTCAGGGTTCGGATCTGTTGTTCATTGTTTCATGAGATGAAATTGATTCACAGCATCTGACAACAAAAATAACAACAGTTTTAGAATAAGCTGTTTGAAGCATAAAATGCTATTAAAATAGGCAATTTATGCCTTTGGACTGTGGTGCTAGTGAGGAATATTGGACATATCATAGACTGCCAAAAGAACAGGGAGTTCGGGGCAGAGATTTCAGAGTTTTGTTTCTAACCCAAACACTACATCTCTCTGACCATTTATTCACCAGCAACTCCATGAGAGAAAAATGGACAATCTCTTGGCAGGCAAGTTACAGCCTCAGAAATCCCCTGGAGAATCAGCTTTGAGCTAATCCCAGCTCCATGGGAATGAGTACTTGAATGAGTAAGTGAGAGAGTGGATAAGTAAGTTAGAGGAAATACTACAGTTGAGGTAAAGGGCATGGATTCTAGCTCCACCTTTTAACAGCTGAATAACTTGAACAAGTAGTGGCAAAAAACTGTGCTGCAATCTCAGAGACACATGGTTGAAATTTACCAGCTGCATCATGAGAGAAAGATAAGCAATCTCATCCCATGAGATTAACTGTCTCTGAAAACCTGTTGGAGGGTCAGCTATGAGTTGGATCAGACTCGACAGTACACAATAGTAAGTGGCTTAATCTAGACTTTAGTGACCTCAACTGTCAACAGAGTAGAATTTTACCTGTAACTATAGCTTTTTTTTGTGAGAGTAAAAATTAATTATATATGATCTAAAAAGCTCATTACTGTCAAATTGAAATTGGCCCACAGCTGACCCTCCACTTGGTTTTCAAAGGTTGTAAATTGCACCTGAAGAGACTGCCCATCTTTCTCTTCTGGACCTGCTGGTGGAATTGAACCCTTTCCAGAGAGGTGCAGCCTTTGGGTTAGCAGCACAACTCTATATGAACGATGTCATCGTCACAAATGGGAGTGAGCTCATGCCGATTGCTCGTCACAGAGTATTTGTCGTGATTGTTTCCATCCCATCCTATTCAGATGAAATAAACTGCTATTATTTGCCAAAGATTCAGAAGGTACCTGCTAATTTTGCCAAGACAGATATTTACCACTTGTCACTCATGTCCCCTTCAAACTGAGGTTACAGAGTGACCAAGTCTTTTGCTGGCAGATGAGGTGCCTTCCCAGGCCACAACCAGATTAAAGATCATACGGTCTTCTGTGACAACAGCAAGTTGGAATGAAAAAGTTAAGAAAAGTTAAAAAGTTAAAGTTGAGTTTGAAGAAGATCTCAATCATTCTAAATGGGTCTTTTCAATACTCATTAATGTCATAGTCAGAGGTGCCATATTTTCTACACAAGTTAAGGACAGCTCGTTTCAGAACATTTTAGAATGGATGAGAAATACATTCATTCAATGATAGAAACACATAGACATGCATATCAGATATCAAATTAATTTGGATTTTAAAAAATATTTTAAAAAAAACAGGGAGAAAAAAGAAAGCACATGTTAGTACTGAGGGCAGAAAAACTTTCAAGCACTAAAGTATCCTTGGATTGCTGAAGCCTTTTCAGTGTGAATCAGGTTACACTAGAGATATATTTGGATTTTGCCAACCCACTAAGTGGTGTTTCACATTGGCCACGGGAATGCATCATACACTGAATTCTAACTTACTGTAAATAGAATGAAGAGAGCTTTGTTGCTAAATTATTTATTGAACCTTATATCCGGCCCTGAGCAAGGGAGTTTTCAGGATCCACAAAGGTAGTTGTGTAGAGTCTATTGTCAGGACATAGAGGAAACTCTGACAGTTTGCAATATGAAATATAAATTATCCATTCATTATCCAACAAATAACACTCCAAGTTAGTCCGCTGTGGCAGTACAGAGGCTAGAAATAGATTTCTGCCTTTTCTCTCAAACACTCTGTCCACAAATGCTGTAAAGATCAATATTTTAAAATTCTGTGCATTTGCAAAAAGAAACCCTCCTCGTTTCTGCTTAATGAACCATTCTAAGCTTCCCAATGTCTTATAGAGAGATACTCAACTATTAGAGGCTTTTCCTACCTAACTAGAGTTAAAAACAGAATAAAACACTTATGAAGCCTCATCTTATAAAATATGTATTGGGAAAGCCTTTCACATGCTTCCATCGAACCACAGCAAGATTGGAGTTCAGGGAGGTACCAAGTAGGGCCACCCCCTATATACTTATATTTTATAGATAGAATTTTTTTCCCTTGACAGCTCAAAATCTTCTTTTATTTTCCTGAGTTCAGTCCTTCAATATTTTCCTAATATTAGTAAAATTATTAGTTTATTTATTTTAGCATTAAAACATTTTTATATTGCTCTTCACAGATGAGCAAGTGAAATGTCCCCCCCCACCACCAGCTCCTGCAAAGAGCAATGAGGAGAGACCAACCTTCCTCCCTTGGGTAGAGGAACACCCATCAGCTTCCCTCCTCCTCCCCTCTGCCGTTTTGGCCCATTTCCCTTCACATGTTAGGGCTTGAAGGATTACCAATATGCAAAACCCTTTCAAGATATCACCTACAACTAGTACAAGAATGAAGTCAAGGACCTGCCACTGAACTGCCTCATAGCGTGGAGAAAAGAGGTACTTTGGCCTTGAACACTGCTGACTAGCTATATAATGTGAGATTTCTTAAAGTCACGTGGAAAAGGTCAGGTGGAGCCACAGTTCTGGAAGGCAACAGTCATCCCAGTGACATTATCTCGTTACAACTACCTAACAACTACTAATAAAAGACTCATATGATATCAAGAAAGCAGTGGTCAGCCTCAGTTACCATGAAAAAAAAACCCAAAATAACCCTTCTCCTAAAAAAGCAGATCCAATAAATACCCCAAATAGAGAAAACTAGAAGAAATATATTGATATGGAGTTATCTGAATAGCCACAGAGGAAGATAAAAACAATGGGAGAAATAGTGGAAGCCATTAAGAAAGCCAATACTGCAGAGACAGTGATCCAGAAGAAATATATTAATGAGGAACATTTTAAACAACTACAGAAGAAAATGCAAAAGATGGAAGAAGGAATTAATAGCATAGATATAGAGGTATGAGAAATACAAAAATTATCACAAGACAGAGAGGTTAAAGAAAACACAGTACTGAAATTAACAGAAAAGCATGAAAAAATAATCCAGAATGTTAAGATTCAAATGGTGGAAGTGTCCAAATTGCTGGTGGGACAAAAAAAGTGGAACTGAAGAGATGGAACAGAGAATCAGTAAACTGGAAGACAAAAACCTTAACTGGAAACATACTAGAAGAAAAATAAGAGACGAGATGTGAAATAAACATTGGAATCATGTGGGACGACATCAAAAGGAACAACATACATGTGATTGGCACATAGATCAATAGAACAGAGTTGAGAAACCAAAAATAGACTCTGCTATCTTTGGTCAACAGATATTCGACAAGGAAATAAAACCTAACAGATGGGAAAAGGACAACTTCTTCAACAAATGGTGCTGACAAAACTGGACTACTAATTGCAGAAAGCTTAAACAGGATTCACATTCCAAACCATACACAAAAATCAACTCAAGGTGGGTCAGAGACCTGGGAGTAAAACTCAAAACCATAAAGTTCATCAAAGACAAGCTAGGATCAACATTAGATGGCCTAGTCAATGGTATAAAGAGACTGCCTAATATAGCCAGAAATATACAAGCTGAAGAGGCTAAAATTGATGAATGGAAATTCTTTCCATGTTTTTTGCCCATTTTGAAATTGGGTTATTAGTCTTTTTCTTGTGGAGGCCTATGAGTAATCTGTAAACTTCTGTTATAAGACTCTTGTCTGAGACGGTATTATCAAATGTTTGTTCCCAGTCTGTAGGTTTTCTTTTCACTCTGTTGGAAAAAGGTTTTGATTCACATGGATTTAATCTTTAGCAGGTCCCATATAATTCCATATGAATGAGCTGTTCCACTTTTGGAATGTACCCTGAGAAAATGAGAACTGAGAAACACATGGAGATTTGCACACCAATGTTCATGGTAGCATTATTCAACATCACAAGAACATGGAAACAGCCCAACTGTCCAATCACAAGCAAATGGATTGAGAAATTATGGTACATTCACACAATGGAATTGAGAAATTATGGTACATTCACACAATGGAATTGAGAAATTATGGTACATTCACACAATGGAATTGAGAAATTATGGTACATTTACCCAATGGAATACTATGCAGTACGCAGGAGCAATGATTTTGTAAAGTATTACCTAACTTGGGAGGGACTGAAGAGTATTATGCTGAGTGAACTAGCTCAAGTCCCACAAGGCTAAATATTGTATAAAACCATTATTATAAAATGAATATAAGGTTCCAAGAGGGGTAGAAGAAGTTGGAAGCAGAAGGATGATGATGTGCAGGGGGAGGGATTATCAGTCATGGAGTTGTACAATTTTTGGGGTTGGGGATGAGGGAAATGGAAAGAATTTGTTCTTGAGAACAATATATTCAAATTTTATAAATAAACTAGTAGAAAATTAAAAAAGAAAAAAATGGTGTTAAGTATAAAAAAAATAGATGAATGAGACCTTCTAAAGATTAAATCCCTGTATGCATCAAAAAGTTTTTCCAGCAGCATAAAAAGAAAACCTACTGACTGGAAAAAACATTTGACAATAGCATTTCAGACAATGATCTCGTATCAAAAGTTTACAGAATCCTATAGGGCCTCCATAAGAAAAAGACTGATAACACAATCATAAAATGGGCAAAGACATGGAAAGAATTTTCACAGAGGAAGATATTCAAATGGCCAGCAGATACATGAAGAAATGCTCAGACTCAGTGGCAGTAAGAGAAATGCAAATCAAACCCACAATGAGACACCATTTCACTCCAGTAGCAGTGGCAAGGTTTAACAGGACTGTAAGTAATAAAAGTTGTGTAGGATGTCTTATATATTGCTGGTAGAATTGTAAAATGGAACAACCACTCTGGAATGCAGTTTGGCATTTCCTCAGAAAGCTGAACATAGAAATTCCATATGACCCAGCAATTTCACTGCTTGGAATATACTCTGAGAAAATGAGAACTACGGTGCAAATGGAGACTTGCACTCCAATGTCCATAGCAGCATTATTAACCATCACAAGGACATGGAAACAGCCCAAATGTCCAACTACAAGCAAATGGATTGAGATATTATGGCATATTCACCCAATGGAATACTAGGCAGCACACAGGAATAAGAATTTTGTAAAACACTATCTAACTTGGAAAGGACTGGAGAGCATTATACTAAGTGAACTAACTCAGACTCATAAGGACAAATATTATATAAGACCATTATTGTGAAACTGTTGCTGTTGTTGTTAAGTGTCTTGAAGTTGTAGGTCACTCATAGTGACCCTATGAACAAAAGACCTGAACATTTGTATAATAACTTTTATCCTTTCCCCAGGTTCACAGAGTTTCCAGAGACAAGCTATCTTGGAAGTAGATGTCATTCCTGCTTCCAGGCTTGTTTTAATTGGGGAGCTCCACCAAACACTGTTGCTCATGGGTAACCATTATCACATTTGACACATCACTGTCATAGTGTTCAGCTCACAGCAACCATGAGTTACCTCTGTACAGCAATGTATAGACCAAGGCTATATAAGCTAGAAGAAGGTTTAATAAAAAAAACAATTAACAGCAGGCCTGAGGGCCGCAGATTAGAGTCACCCACCTTTGGCTTGGGAGCATTATAGATAACAAATAAAATGTGTACGAGGATCTAAGGTTGGGAGGGGAGGAGCAAAGAGGTCGGCATGGGTGGGAATAATCATGGGGTTGTACAGTCTGATTTGGGTGGGGGGGTTGGCAGGAGGTGGAAGGGATCCAGTGTGAGGAGCAATGTATACGAACTTTGTAGGTAAATCAGTATAAAATTATATAAAAAGAAAATTGCAAAAAATTAAAAAATTCATATAAAAATAACTTAAACTTATTGCTACCCAGTCAGAACCAATTTATAGTTAACCCTCCACTGGATTTCTGAGGCTATAAATCACATGAAAGGACATTTCCTTTCTTCCTCTTGCAGGAGTGGGCTTTGAATTAGCAGCTCAACTCCCTGTGGACTCCACCACTGGAGATATAACAAATAACTATTAATCTCTATCAAGCATGGAGTGGAATTCACAGCACAGAAAGACAACCACATTCCTCTTCTTTCAGAAACTCTGCGGTTCATCTCTGCTTGGTGCTTTGAACACTGTTATACCTTGCTGACAACTTTCTTAATTCATCTTATTCCAGTACCATCAATAAATTCCCCTATCCTTCAGGTGTTACCTCAAATTTTATTTAATTGAGGGAACAGTCCAGAATTTGTAAACCGGATCCAGCCCCACTGTCTTTCTCTCATCTTCCATACACATACTTTATGTGCTCATTTACCCCTGCACATTTCCTCCTCAGAATTCCTGACACTATGCACATCATATGATGGCTAAGTAATGTCGATGTCTTATACACTGGGTTGCATATTTCCTATGAGGAAATTCTGGTTTTGTTAGCTGCCTTTGAGTCAAGACCAGCTCATACTGGTTGACCTTACACATAACAGAACAACACTTTTTCTGATTCTATACTATCTTCATAGCTGTTGTAATATTTTAGTATAATGTTCCAGATACCGTGTCATTCCATCTCCTTGAGAGTTCCCGTGTTTCATTAGCCCTCTCCTTTATCAAACATGATGCTCTTTTCTAACAACTGATCTTTCCTAAGGACATGTTCTAAGTAATAGTCAAAGTCTTCCTTTCCTGACATCTCAGGTATGTTACAGCTAGGGTTCTAGTTCATTCACTATCATAACCCTCATGCTTAGCACAGTATTAACATACAGTGAAAAGCTATGCACCTGGAGAAAGGATGAAAGTCATGCAGGTGTCAAGGACATTTGTCCATAGGGTTGCAACAACAACAACAACTATTAACATATAGTACTATATTTAGCAAAAGTATATTTTTACTGGATGAATGTATGAAGTCATTGTTTCTAGCCTCATAAAATCACAGTTCAATATAAAAACTAGACAATAAAATGGAGAATTATACTGAGTAGAGTATGATAGTACTATAATAGAAGTGGAATGGGATGCTACGCAAAGACAGAGGAGTGGTGTGGAAGTCACCTGTGAGGGTGAACCATGGAAAGAAGTTTCCAGATGAGTGATACATGAGCTGAATATCCAGTATGTTATAAAGACATCAGTGAGGTCTGACTTCTCTGGGAGATACTTAATAAATGTTACAATAAACTGTTAGCAGCCAGCTCTTTGTAATACTAGTTGGATGTGCACAAATAAGTTTATTCAACAAAATACTTAGCAAAGGACAACACTGGAATATAAGTTTATTTAACAAAATACATAGAAAAGGGCAAAATTGGAATAAGCACTAAGGGCATTCTTTAAAGGAAATATCTATCATATAGAACCTGCTATTCAATAGTATATCCTGAGTGTAACAGTAATGAATGCAGAGGACACAGCTCACCTGAGCTATTCTCTCCATACCTATTCAGTCTGTGTACTGAGCAAATTATTAGCGAAGCTAGACTCTGTGAAGAAGAATGTTACGTCGGGATTGGAGGAAGACTCATCATTAACCTTTGTTATGTGCTTGACACAACTGTGTTTCCTGAAAGTGAGAAAGACTTAAAGTGCTCTGCTGCAGAAGATCAAAGATTGCAGCCTTCAATATGGATTGCATCTCAACATTAAGAAAACAAAAATTCTCACCACTGGACCTATAGGCAACATCATGATAGATGGAGAAAAGACTGAAAACTGTCAACAACTTTGTCTTACTTGAAACCACAATCAGTACACTTGATACCAGCAGTGAGGAGATCAGGAGATGTGTTATCCTGAGAAAGCCTGTAATCAAGGACCTCTCCAAATGTTTGAGGAGCTATGATGTCAATTTGAGGACTAAGGTGTGCTTGATTCAGGACATAGCATTTTTAATCACTTACGTTGCATCTGAGAGCTGGATAATGAATAAAAATGACAAGAAAATTAATGCTTTTGAACTGTGGTGTTGGAGGAGAGTACTTACTATCCCCCAGACTGCTAAAAGAACTAGCAGATCTATATTGGAGAAGGTGTAGTCAGAGTGTTTTTTCGGAGGCAAAGATGATAAATTTTCATCTCACATACTTTATATATGTTGCTAGGAGAGGCTGTTCCTTGGAGAGGGGCATCATGCTTGGGAAGGTATAGGGATAAACCTCAGCCAGGTGGATTGACACAATGACTTGCTGCAATGGGCTAGATTGTGTTAGAGATTGTGTGGATGACACAGGATAGCACAGAGCCAAAGGGTTCCTATGAGTTGTACTCAATTCAACTGCACCACGTAACAATAACAACACAGTGGAGTGGCTGAATGAACTAGTGTGCAAATGTATACAATCACAAAATTAGCAGTAACCTGACATAGTGAGTGTTTATTTCTCACTCAGCACACAGTTGTACAGCTCCTTGCAGCAGCTCTCCTCAAGGTGTCTGTCTTCCAGGCGGCCACTCGGAGACTTTGTGCTGCTTGTAGCTTATGGCGTTGACCTAGTATCATCAGCTGGCAGATCAGGAGTGCTTGGTGGTGGAAGTGATGCCTATATTTCTCATCCATTGCCCTTTAGCCAGCATCGGTCACACAACAATTCAAGAGCAAGTCTTTACTAGCACCTAAGTGGATGCTGAGAGTTGATAGACAAAGGTATGGAAAGTTTAGTAAAGAGCATGATCAAAGGGTGAGAGAGAGGAAAAGACAGAGCATTAGAGAAGAAAACAAGAAATCCAGACATACCTTATAAAGGTGTCTTCTACCTCAAGGAAAGCAGCTGTGGAAAAGAGAATGAATGCCCTTGCACACAGGCCAAGATGTACAGACATTATTTTGTGAGGGCTTGAAGTCGGACTTGGTCCCTGTTGATCTCAGCATTCCTCCTTCCTCAACAGTAAGCACAGCATCCATGCCAACTGTGGTGGAGTTTCCATTGACATATCCACCTTTGGAAAATGCTTTTTGGAAAGCTTTCATTTTGCATTCCTTGATTTGTGAGTTTAGTCTCTCATGTCATTAATCTACTGTCTGCATTCTGACAATAGGGACAGATGTGTGAAGGGAAATACAGATGTGCTTCACTTCCAGAGCAGATGGCTCTTGGAAATTTATGCATGGCCGTAGATTATAGACATTTTTAATTCTAAAGGCAAGTTAGAACACAGTGAACTCAACTTTTTTGATTGTAAATTAGGAGATTCTGCTTTGCGATAAGACGAGAGTCGGAACCTGCCTCTTACCAACCTACTCACCAGCTAAGACTTGCATATGAGAAACTATGCAAGCATGTGACAATTATCTAGTGTATGAGAAGATGCTATGACAAAGGGGGCACAAGTAATGAGAGGTAGAGGAAGAGAAAGCAAAGTAAGAACTCTAATCATGAGACCACAATAAGGGCATTGAGCTCCACCCTAGGTGTCTTTGCACTTCTAAGAGAGAGTGTGACATGGAGATCTAAGTTACATATTAAAACAAACATTTTGATGGTCACATTGAAAATAGACAGGAAGCTAAGAACAGAAACATCATGATGAACCATTATGAAACTTTCAGTTTGTTCAAACAGTTAATGAGCTTGACTATTAATCAAGTGATTGTAGTTAAATGTCCACCCAAAGGCATCTCAGAAGAAAGGTGCTCTCATTCATACTTGGTACACTCTAAGAGAAGGAATTCTCCCTCACTTGAAGTGCTTTGGTCACTCAAAATGAGATGGAAGGGACACGTGGTCTTCTGTTATTTTCTGTTCATCTCACCTTGGCCTCTCCCCATCTGCCATCAACAATTATATTTCTAAGAGAATAACTTATTAAATACTGGGGAACAAATAAGTACAGACCTAGAGTAAAACATCCTAGAGAGATCAGAATTAAAATATATAAAAACATAAACAAATAAAACACTGACATATATGAGAAGAAAGCAGATCTCTGCTACATTTCAAGCTCTTTTACTGCTGTTGCTGTTTAGTACAGGGAAGTTGGTTAAGACTTACATCGAACTTACACATTATTTGTCCTTTTGTGACTGAGCTATTTCACTCACCATAATGTCCTCCAGGGTTATCCATGTTGTATAATGTTTCATGAGTTCATTGTTTTTCGGTGCTGTGTAGTATTCCATTATATGCATATGCCATAGTTTCTCTATCCACTCATTTGTTGATGGACACTTGGGTTGCTTCCATCTCTTCACTACTGTAGATAAAGTAGCAATAAATATGGATGTGCATATATCATTTGAATGACAGTTATGGTTCTTTATGGTATATTTCCAATAGTGCAATTGCTAGGTCAAAGGTATTTCTACTTCCAACTTTTTGAGATAGTGCCATACTGCCTTCCATAGTGGTTGTAACATTTTACACTCCATCAAAATTGGGATAAGGGTTCAAATCTCTCTACAACCTAGCAAGCATTTATTGTTTGTTTCTCTGTTGAACTTTGCTATTGTTGTTGAAGTGAGATAATATCTTACTTGTTTGTTTGTTTGTTTTTCGGTTGTTTTTTTTTCT
>NW_006399759.1:32535396-32560702 GCF_000299155.1 Elephantulus edwardii | reverse complement strand
ATTTGAGTCTTAGAAGGTCCCATTCATCTATGTTATCTTCTCCTGGTTGTAGCTTTTCCAGGATACTGGGAAGACTGTTTATGTTGTGGATCATGGACCTAGGACTAAAACCAAGGACTATAAAATTCATTACAGAAAAGCTAGGAACAACACTAGAAATCTTACTTGTTTTGATTTGCATCTCTCTGATAGCTAAGGATTTTGAACATTTCTTCATGTGTTTGTTTGCCATCTGTGATAAAGCATGTCTGATATAGGGGGTTGGGAGAATAGGATAAGGGTTGACAGAAAATCAATATTGCATTGGAACAGATGAAGGAAAGAGTTGTTTAAAAGGAATATATGATTAGGCATTATACATACAACAATAGCCAAGAATAAGAGGTATGATGCAAAGAGGATTAGGAGGGGCGGAGGGAGGAAATTGTGCAACAATGAATGAATATTAAAAAATAAAGTGAACTGGGTGAGGAGGAAGAAAGGGAGAGAAGGTAAAATATGCAACAATGAATGAGTGAAAATCTAACTTTTCTGTAAACTTTCATTAAAATCACAATTAAGATTAAAAAATTATTTAAAAAAAGATTTCTATCAACTCTAAGAACAATAGATCTAAACTCTTTCCTTTCTTATGCCATTGTTATCCTTGACACAGTTAAATCCATTGTTACAGAACTATGCAAAGGCTTTTGGCTGTGTGGATCACAAGCTATGACTGACTCTGAGAAGAATGGGAATCCCAGAACATTTGATTGTGCTAATGCGAAACCTATATTTGGAACAAGAGACAGTTGTCAGAACAGAGCAGGGAGAGACTGGATGGTTCAAAATCAAGAAAGGGGTCCATTAGGGATGTATTTTTGTCTCCATACCTTTTCAATCTGTATGCAGATCAGATCACCCAAGATGCTGGGCTGTACAAGAAGGAATGTGGCATCAGGATTGGTGGAAGAGTCATCAACAACCTGCGTTATGCAGATGACACAACCCTGCTCGCTGAAACTGAGGAAGACCTGAAGCGCTTGCTGCAGAAGGTCAAGGACTGCAGCCTCCAATACGGATTGAAGCTCAATATCAAGAAAACAAAGATTCTCACCACTGGGCCAATTGGCAGGGTCAGTATGGATGGTGAAGAGATTGAGATAGTTAACAGTTTTAGTTTACTTGACTCCACAGTCAACACTCTTGGTAACAGCAGCCAGGAAATCAGGAGACGAATTGCATTGGGAAAGTCAGCTGCGACGAACCTCTCAAGAGTACTGAAGTGCAACGATATCAGGCTGGATACTAAGGTGTACCTGATCCAGGCTATAGTCTTTGCAATTACAGGCTATGCATCAGAGAGTTGGACAGTGAATAGGGATGATAGAAAGAGAATTGATGCTTTTGTATTGTGGTGCTGGAGAGGTGTGTTGAATATACCATGGACTGCTACAAAAAGGTTTGTCCTGGAGAGGGTGAAGCCAGAATGCTCCTTGGAGTCAAGGATTCTGAAGCTTCGTCTGACATACTTTGGGCACATAACAACAACAACAGATCCTGTATCAATCCATCTTGTTGAAGGTCTTTCTTGACCTGCCTGACCCTCCTCCTTTTCAAGCATGATGCCACTTTACAAATATATCCTCTCCTAACAACATGTCTATAATATGTGTGAAAAGTTTCGCCATCTTTGCCTTCAAGGAATATTCTGGTTAGACTTTCTCCAAGACATACCTGTTTGTTTTTTTAGCAGTCTATGAATATTCACTACTCTTTTCCAACACTACAAATTAATGGCATCAATCCTTCTTCTGTCATCCTAATTCACTGTCCAGTTCTCAGAATCGATAGCAGATGATTGAAAGGACTGTTATTTGAATCAGTCACATCTTAGTCTTTAAACTGGTATCTTTACTTTTTAGGACTTGAGAGAGCTTCCTGACAGCAAACTTTCCCAATGCAATACTTCTCCTTATGTCCAGACTGTGGTACCAAGGGTGTTGACTACGGATCCAAGCAAGATGAAACAGTGCATCATCTTTGGTTTAATCTTTTGTCCTTTTTTCATGTTGTTTTCTATTGTACAGGTACAGTGGTGAAGATTTTTGTTTTCATGATGTTGAAATGTAATTCTTATTGAAGGCTGCAGTCCTTAATCCTTTGCAACAAGTGCTTCGGATCCTCCTCACTTTCAGCAAGATGCCACAGGTTATATAACACAGGCTGTTGATGAGCCTTCCTCCAATCCTAATGCCACACTCTGCCTCATAAAGTACGGCTTAATAACTATTTGCTCAGCATACAAATTGGACAGATATGGAGAGAATTTAAACCATGAAGTGTCCCCTTCCTCTCTTCGACAGGTTCTTGGTCTGGGTATAGATTTAGTATAAGCATAATTAAGTGCTGGAGAAGGAGGGACAATCTCCTCCTGTGCCAATTGGATCTGATTCAACAGTACATAGGGGGGGTCACAATTAGTTGTTCTGTAATTGTCATTCTTCTCAAGGTTTCAAGGCTAACCATAGTTTAGTTTTTCACTAAGTATCTCTTTCTCTCCACTACACTTGCTCCCTCAATATCCATCCATCTCGTCAAGGAAGTAGAGTGGATAAAAAGCTGACAAGCTTACACATCTTGGCGAGTCTGGCCAGAGCTTTACTTCCAGACTATCTTCTGTTGCACCCTTTATTACAGGGTATCAACACTACAGATCACGATTCTCAAGTTTCCCTCTCAGCTGGGTTTTCGCTCCCGACAGCCAAAGAGGGTCTTGAGTGAGCAATAGGACATGAGAAGGCACCTTTATTCTCAGTCCTCACTGCCTTCCCAGTGGCCACCATGTCTCTTAGGCTCCAGTTCCACAGTAGAGAGGCATACTGAACTCTTTCTGCTCTGGCCCTGGGTAGCTTCATCCACTGCTGTCCAGCATAGGGTGCTATTCTTTGGGGATGCCCTGTTCCATTCTGTGTGGCCTCTCAGATCTCCACCAGTAGTGTTAACTATCCCTTTGCATTAAATACTTCTGTTTTCAATGATTTCTTTAAGTGGCTTCTGCTTTTCTTGAATGACACATAATATATCTTCACACAATAGAAAGTTATTCCCTGTAAAATATGCCTCCCTAAAGACAATGCCACCAAATATTAAATTTTAAAAACATCTGCCTTCAAGGCAGGTTCCATTTCAGACTTATAATTTAACAGAAAAAAAATTAAGATGCATTTGAATAGAAGTCAATGTGTTTACAGGTAAAAAAGGTAATTTTTAAAGAATAATCAGTTTCTTTTGAAGTTTCTGTGAGGAATTAAGGTACATTAGCCACAATTTTCTAAAAGGTTCATCAATATTTCATTTTCCTCTAAAAACTGCATTGGGATTAACATTACAAAGAAAATAAGCTTTTTATTCCAAGGAAAAATGCATCTCTGTACTATGATTGTTTTATCTGAAAGCTCCATTAGCATAATGCAGTGGAGGGGAGTTTATTTATACTAACAGCAGATATTTTTTTTATTTTTTTTTTCAAGTGCCTGCCCCTTGTTACTTTTACAAACTAGCATCATTTTACCAGCAGGCAAACATGGTACATAAAACCTCGCAGCAGCAGGATATGTTCCCTAATGTTTGGCTAATCTTTGAGGGTGATCTCCAGAGTAGGGAATGGAAGAATTTTAATAGTTAGCAGGGGTTATGAGAACTTCTTCTTTTATTACCTGGGTCAGCTAACACTTTGCCAAATGTTAAGGCGCAAGAGCCTAATGAATGTGCCCAGATTCCCTTCACGGCTCTATTCAGAGCCCATTTATAGCTATTTCCTAAGAGTGAAGTTTTAATAGCTATGTGCTTAATAATTAATCCTTTGCTTCAAGTGGTTTGGTTTTTCGGCTTCATATTCAGCAAAGCATATATTTGGCTAATCTATTTTGCCCAAACAAGAGTGCAATGTTGGAGAGGGTCATGCTGTTTTCCAGATCACAAAAGGCGCCAACA
Organism: Elephantulus edwardii; assembly: GCF_000299155.1. Lineage (NCBI taxonomy): Eukaryota > Metazoa > Chordata > Mammalia > Macroscelidea > Macroscelididae > Elephantulus > Elephantulus edwardii. The sequence goes on along the minus strand of NW_006399759.1, from coordinate 32,556,727 downwards.
GAGGAGGCTGGAAGTGCATATTGCTTTAACCGTGGAAGGTGAGTTTTGTATTGCTCATGTTGCCAGAAAAGGCACATTTACCCCAAGTTAAAATGCCAGCCCTTGCTGGTTATTGTTCACACTGTCCCACACATGGTGCTTCTGCTTGCGGCGCTGCTCCTGGAGCTCCCTGGTAAGCTCTCTTCCTCAGCTATACCCTGCTGTCTTATACTCCTCTGAAGCCTCAGCTTAGTCACCACCTTCTCCTCAGAGAAACCCTCCCTTCCTCCTCCCTTCATGATTCCTTTCGGAGTCCCCTGGGCTCCCTCTGTTTTCTTCTGCACATGGCAGTATGGTGATATCTGTGGGTCCTTCTGTCACTGTCACAGACTCTGGGTGCCTACCAAATACCACCCTCCATCCCCTCTGTGAACATTAAGCCTACATAAGTTTCAGTGCATGGTTTTGGAACAAAGTTGAACTGAGCTGCAGTAGCAATGAGCTCAAGGGCTGATAATTTATGAAGTCTTGAGCATGCCTCCAGCAAAAACTGCAAAAGGCAGCAGTCCCTCTGGCCTCGTGCTCCATGACCATTTCAGGACACAGCTGAACATTTATCTCATTTATGTAAAGTCACCCATGTGCAGACGCAGCTTGCATTTTTCCTTTTCTTCTTGGCTTTCTTCCTGCAAGAATTACACAATCTCCTGTCCTCTTCTTACCTCCCCCTCCTGCACTGTACTGTACCTCCAGCTCTGAAAAGCTATGAATAAAGAGAGACATCTGGTACTCCAGGATCCCGTTACTAATTCAGTACGTGCATACCTTTCCCGTGAGTCCTGCAGAGTTGCATTTTCCTGAGAATGGCAAAGCCAAACACACCTTTCATTCTTTCCACTGCACAAAAGCTCAGATCTCAGAAGCCTCAAAGGGCCTTAAGCAGACTAGCCTATCCTTCATGGTAGCAGAATGGGTACCACACAGCTAAACCTGGGCTGGACATCATTCTATCATTTGCTTCTAATCCAAGATAAGCTCTTGTAACCCACTGCAGCTTGATTTCTTCATTTCTAAAATAAAGTCAGCACTATCTACAGCAAAATGTTTGGGAGCATGATTAAAAAAGACGATGGGACGTGATTCTGGTATGCAACTCTCAAAAGTGAATAGGCATATTAATGAGTACTATTAGGGTTATGCAGATGACACAACCCTGCTTGCTGAAAATGAAGAGCACCTGAAGCACCTGCTGCAGAGGGTCAAGGACTGCAGCCTACAATATGCATTGAGGCTCAATGTCAAGAAGACAAAGATTCTCACCACCGGACCAATTGGCAGCATCAGGATGGATGGTGAAGAGATTGAGATTGTTCACAGCTTTAGTTTGCTTAGTCAACACTCTTGGCACCAGTAGCCAGGAAATTAAAAGGTGCATTGCCATGGGAAGTCTGATATTAGGGACCTCTCCAAAGTACTGAAGAGCAATGGTGTCTCTGGAGACTAAGGTGTGTCTGATACAGGCCATGGTCTTTGCACTCGTTATGCAGCAGAGAGTTGGACAATGACCAAGGAGGATAGAAGGAAAATTGATGCCTTTGAGCTGTGGTGCTGGAGAAGAGTATTGAGAATACCATGGACTGCTAGGAAAACAAACAGATTTGTCCTGGAGAGGGTTAAACCGGGTGGCTCCTTGGAGGCAAGGATTCTGAGGCTCTGTCTAACATACTTTGGACATGTTGTGAGGAGAGACCGGTCCTTGGAGAGGGATGTCATGCTTGGGAGGGTGGAGGGACAGCGCAGGAGGGGAAGGCCCTCTATGAGGTGGATTGATCCAGTGACTGGGATAGTTGGGATGGGAGTGTTAGAGACAGTGCGATTGGCACAGGACAAAGCAGAGTTTAGGGCTATTTTCCATAGGGTCGCTATGAGTCGCAAGTGACTCGACGGCACATAACAACAACAACAACTTTAGGGCTACTCTCTAAAAAAACAAAAACAAAAAACAAACAAAGAACGACCCTTACTGCCATCAAGTCTGAGCCTACTCAAAGCTGCTTCTTCATTGGGTTTTAGAGGCTCTAAATCTTCCTCCCTCAGAGCAGCTGTTGGGTTCAAACCACTCGAGAGATTTTGTTAGCAGCATAACTCTAAGGATTACAGCAGTAGAAAGAAATATTAGTAGTAATAATAAGAGAGGGCGCTCTGGTGGCCTAGTGAAGAAGGAGGTGCACTGCTAAACCAAAAGAGACCACCAGCTGCTCCATGGGAGGAAGAAGGGAGGTCTCCTCCCTGTCATTTACAGCTAGAGGGTCAACTGTAAGTCAGTTCCTCAATAGCACGTAACAACAACAACAACAGTAATAAGAACAACGGTTCATATTTATTCTAAGTTTACCTTTAGTGAAACTGAGGAACAGAGGTGTTGACATGCCTGATGATACGTCAGTGAGGAGGAGAGTTGGAACAGAGTCACCAGGGCTCTTAGGCACAGTGCTGTTTAACAACAGTACGCCAAAAGCGGAGCATACCAGAGCAACATCTATCTGTGTTTCACTGACTGTGCAAAGGCTTTTTGATTGTGAGGATCACAACAAATTGTGGTTAGCCTTGAGAAGAATAAGAACCCCTGAACACTTGATCGTGCTCATGTGAAACCTATACTTGGACCAGGAGATAGTCATCAGAACAGGGCAAGGAAACATTGCAAAGTTCAAACTCAGAAAAGAAATATGTGAGGAATGAGTCCTGTCCCTATACATTTTCAATCTGCATTCAGAATAGATAGTTTGAGAAGCTGGACTTTATGAGGCAGAATGTGGCATCAAGATTTAAAGAAGACTCATCAAAAAAAAACGCATTATTCAGGTAACACAACCTTGCTTACTGAAACTGAGGAAGATCTGAAGCATTTGCTGCAGAGGGTCAAGGACTGTAGTCTGCAATATGGATGAAGCTCAACATCAAGAAAACAAAAGTTTCTCATCACTGGGAAGAGATAGAGATTGTTAACAATTTCAGCTTACGTGGTTCCACAATCCACATTCCAGAGACCAGCAGTCAGAAAATCAAAAGACTAATTTATTAGGAAAATTTGCTGTCAGGAACCTCTCCAAGAGTGCTAAGTGGCAATGATATCAGTCTAGAGACTAAGCTGTGCCAGATCCAGGCCATGGTCTTTGGAATTACTTTCTATGCAGCAGAAAGCTGGACAAGGACTAGGAATGACAGAAGGAGAGTTGATGCCTTACAGCTGTGGTGCTGGAGAAGAGTATTGAATACAGCATGGCCTGCTAGGAGAGCAAATAAGTTCATCCTGAAAAGGGTGAAATCAGGCTACTCCTTGGAAGCAAGGATTCTGAAGTTTCAGCTCACATACTTTGGGCATATAACAAGGAGAGACCAGTCCTTGAAAAGGATATCATTCTTGGAAGGATGGAGAGAGAGCACAGGAGAGGAAGATCCCAGATAAGACAGATTGACACAGTAACTGGGGTAACAAGGGCAGATGTGTCAGAGACAGTGAGACTGGCTAAGGATAGAACAGGATTCAGAGCTGCTGTGCACAGGGACACTGCTGCGATTTGCAGGCAGCTCAATGGCAGGTAACAACAACATGCAGATGTTACAACATCACTGGCAGAAAGTGAAGAAGAGCTAAAGCATTTCTTGAAGAAGATCAAAAGCTTTAGCATTCTATGTGGTTCATTATCAGAAAAACAAAAATCCTAACAAGTAGACCAATAGGCAACACCATAATAGATGGAGAAAAGATTGAAGCTGTAAATTATTTCATTTTACATGCATCCACAGTCAACATCCATGACAGTAGCAGACAAGAAACCCAAAGCCATGTTGCATCAGTCAAATTGTTGTCAAGGACTCATCTTTCTGAAGAATAAATATGTCTGTTTAAAGCCTTGTGTGTACCTGGCCGAAGACATGGTATTTTCAATTGTTTCCTATGCATCTGAAAGATGGATGCAGAGAAATAACCAATGCCTTTGAATTGTGATGATGACAAAGAGTGTTGAATATCCCATGGACTGCCAGAAGAATAATAAAATCTGTCCCGGAGGAAGTACTACCACAGTAGTGAAGGACGGGAAACTTTATATCACATACTCTGGAGATGTTATCAGAAACAGCCAGTCCTTAGCAAAAGATGTCATGCTGAGAAGAATAAAGGATCGGTGAAAGAGAGGAAGACCCTCAGTATGATGGAGTGACACAGTGACTGTAACAGTATATTTGAACATGGAAGAAATCATGTGAACAGCGCAAAATAGGGTAAGATTTCAACCTGTGGTTCATAGAATTGGTATGTGTCATAGTGGACTCTATGGTACTTAACAACAACCTGTGAAAGATTGTAATTTAACTGGCCTTGAGTAGGAATTCATAATTATTGCCTAAGGAAGCAGTCAAGAAATAAAAAAAAAATTTCATTGGGCATATCTGCAGCCAAGGTTGACTTTTAAAGAACGAAGATGTCACTTTAAAGACTAAGGTGTAATTGATACAAGTCATGCTATTTTAAGTCACCTCATATTCATGTGAAAATTGGACAAAGAATAAAGAAGACAAAAGAAAAACTATTGCCTTCATAATGTGTAGTTGGTGACAAATTGTTAATATGCCACAAAAGAGAAGGATAAAAAATCACTCTTGGAAGAAGTGCAGTGAAAGAAGATTCCTTAGGAGCAAAGATAGTGAGACTTTGTTTCAGCCATTTTGGACAATTTTTTCAGGCTAGGACAAGAGCAGTCTCTGGGAGCTCTGGTGGCCTAGTGGCAAAAAGCTGCACTGCAGTCCCAGAGGTATGCGGTTCAAATCCACCAGATGCCCAGGCAGAGAAGCAGGGGCAATCTCCTCCTGTACCAGTCAGATCCGATTTGACGGTGCACACACACAATATAATGATGATGATGATTATGATGATGATGATGATACAACAACAAACAACAGATTAGGCCAGTCCCTGAAGAAAGACAACATGCTGAATAGAGGGTCAAAGAACAAAGTGACCAAAGGGCAAGAAGCTGCACTGCAATCTCGAAGGCACACAGTTGGACTCTACCAGCTGCTCTGTGGGAGAAAAATGGTCAATTTCCTTCCATGTGATTAACTGCCTATGAGAACCCTTCAGGGTGGGGTCAGCTATGGGTAGATTCTGACTCGATGGTTGTTGTTATTGTTATGTGCCATTGAGTCACCTGCAACTCATAGCGACCCTATGTACAAGAGCTCTAAACACTCTTCTATCTTGTGCCAACCTAGCCATCTCAAACGCCCTTATTCCCACCGCTCCAGTCACAGAATAAATCCATCTCATCGAAGGTCTTCCTGTACTTTGCTGCCCCTCCACTCTGCCAAACATGATGTCCCTCTCCAAGGACCAGTCCCTCCTTGCAACATGTCCAAAATATGTCAGACAAAGCTTCAGAATCCTTGACTCCAAAGAGCCTTCCGGCTTCACCCTCTCCAGGACAAACCTGTTTGTTCTCCTAGCAGTCCATGGTATATTCAACACTCTTCTCCAGCACCACAGCTCAAAGGCATCAATTCTCTATCATCCCTATTCACTGTCCAACTCTCTGATGCATAGCACGTAATTGCGAAGACTATAGCCTGGATCAGTCGCACCTTAGTCTCCAGTCTGACACCGTTGCTCTTTAGTACTCTTGAGAGGTCCCTCACAGCTGACTTTCCTAATACAATTCATCTCTTGATTTCCTGGCTGCTGTTGCAAAGAGTGTTGACCGTGGAGCCAAGTAAATTAAAACTGTTAGCTATCTCAATCTCTTCATCATCCATACTGATGTTGCCAATTGTCCCAGTGGTGAGAATCTTTGTTTTCTTGATGTTGAGCTTCAGTCCATATAGGAGGCTGTAGTCCTTGATCTTCTGCAGTAAGCGCTTCTGGTCCTTCTCAGTTTCAGCAAGCAGGGTTGTGTCATCTGCATAACGCAGGTTGTTGGTGATTCTTCTACCAATCCTGATGCCACATTCCTCTTCGTATAGCCCAGCACCTCAGGTTATCTGTTAAATTAAAAAAGTCATTTCTCAATCCATCCTAAAATACAATGTGGTGAACGACAGGATAATATCCATATGCATACAAGGAAGTCCAGTGAATACCACTATCATTCAAATGTATGCACCAATAACTAGAGCCAAAGAGGAGAAAATAGAAGATTTCTACTAACTTTTGCAGTCAGAAGTTGACCAAACATGCAGTCAAGATGCATTGATAATAATGGGTGACTGGAACGCAAAAGTTGGGAACAGAGAAGAAGGTTCTGGAAAATATGAGCTTGGTGACAGAAATGAGGCCGGAGATAGAATGATAGAGTTCTGCACATTCAATGATTTATTCATTGCCAATACCTTTTATAAGAAACATAAACGCAGGCTATACACGTGGATCTCACCTGATGGCATGCTTAAGAATCAAATAGATCACATTTGTGGAAATACTCAGTGGAGAAGCTCAATATCAGCAGTAAAAAGCAGGCCACGTGCTGATTGTAGGACAGACCACCAACTACTCATATGCAAGTTCAAGCTGAAGTTGAAGAAAATTAAATCAAGTCCACGGGAACCAAAATTTGATCTTAAGTCTATCCCACTCGAATTTCAAAACCATCTCAGGAACAGGTTTGAGGCCTTGAGCACCAATGAGCGTAGACCAAATGAGCTCTGGGAGGATATCAAGAAAATCGCCCATGAAGAATGCAAAAGATCATTCAAAGGCTGAAAAAGAAGAAAAGACTCGATGGTACACACTACAATTGATGATGAGTTGACACAGAGACTGTAGCAATGGGCTTAAGCAGGTGAAGACTGTGAGCATGGGACAGGATTTTGTTCAGTTGTACACAGGGTCACTGTAAGTGGGAGGCAATCCAACAACACCTAACAACTACTACAGGGTGGGGTCCAGAAGCCACTGGCAAGTGCAATAGGTTAGCATATTGGGCTGTTATCAACATGGTTGGAAGTTCAAGGTCACCCTGAAGCACCTCAGGAGAGAAGGGTCTGGGGACCTGCTTCCATAAAATCAGTCACCGACAGCTGTATATAGCTCCTTTCCACTCTGATCCACATGGATTACATTGACTTCAAATTGGGAGGACATGTGGTACAGACCTATCATCCTGTTCTTATGTTTTTAAAAATCTTTCTAGGTAATACTAGTGTGTATTACTAGGATAAATATAATACTAGTGTGTATTACTAGGATAAAAATTGCTGCATTTGCCCACACATAAGAACACATTGTCCCTTGTCCATAAAATGAGAATGCCAGAAAAGTGTCTATTTATGTTTTATTGACTATTCAAAAGCATTTCTCTGCACAGATCATAACAAATTATGGCTAATATTGAGAAGAATGGGAATCCCATTAAGTTTGCTTATGTGAAATCTATACCTAGACCAAATCCCTATTGTCTGAACAGAGCAAGTGAACACTATATGGTTTAAAATCAGGAAAGGTTTAGGGTTTTATCCTGTCTTCATGCCTATTCAATATGTTCGCTGAACAAATCATTTGAGAAGCTGAACACTGGAATGTGGATTCAAGCTCAGGAAGATTCATCAACAATCTGCATTATGCACATGATACAACCTGGCTCACCAAAAGTGAGAAGGACCTGAAGCTCTTGTTGCAGAAGATCAAAGACTACAGCCTTCACTAGGGATTACATTACAATATTAAGGGGAAAAAATTCTCACCACTGGACTAATAAGCACCATCATGATAGATGGAGTAAAGGTTGAAATTTTCAACTGGTGCACCTTACTTATATTCACAGTCAACACAGGAGATCAGGAGAAGTATTACATGGAAAAAGCCTGAAGTCAGGGGGCTCAACAAATTACTGAATAGTAAGAATGTCAGTTAGAAAAGTAAGGTGTGCCTGATTCACTCAATTGTTATGTACTTCCTATGCAGCTGATTGCTGAACAATGAAAAAGGATGACAGAAGAATTTATACCGTTCAGCTGTGGCTTTAGAGAAGAGTATGGATATTTTATGTGCTGTTAAAAAACCCAGTAGATATATCTTGAAGAATGCACGTCCAGAGTGCTCTTTGGAGGCAAAGATGACACACTTTCTCCTCACATACTTAGAATATGTTGTTAGGAGAGGCCATCCCTTAGAGAGGTGCCCCACACATGTACTTGGAAAGATGGCTATTCAGCAAAAGAGAGAAAGATCATCAACCACATGAATTGACACAATGACTGCTACAATGGACTTGAGTATGTCAGAGATGATGACAGGGCACAGGATAGGTCAGGGTTCAGATCTGTTGTTTATAGGGTCACTATGAGTCGTAATTGACTCTACAGCACTCACAAACAACAACCCCTTACCCACTCAATCCCAGTCAATCAACATATGTATGACAGCTAACAATCTAGAAAAAAAAAAGGTACATTACAAAGTGAATTGAGGAAGGAGTGAAGGGAAGTGAAGGGAGGAAAATGTGTATCAGTGAAGGCAAACCCAACTATGCTATAAATTTTCATTAAAATCACAATTTTAAAAGAAAGATTGACAACAAAAATATCTAAACTTCATTTCTGGCCCATTGTGGCCTGTTGTCTTCTTCAGTTACTAGTCATCCAATCCAGTTTCTTCTCTTCAGGCTGCAAGCAAATTCAAAGCTCCCAAACCACAATAAGCTTTCTCCTGCATCAATCTATTTGCTCCTGATTTTGCTCAGAATACCTCCCTGTGCCACAAACCCACTTGGACTATTTTTCAGTAGCTGTTGTTGTTGTTATGTACTGTGGAGTCAGAACCAACTCACAGTTGATCCTCTAGCAAATTTTCAGAGGCTGTGAATTACACAGGAGATTGTCCATCTTTTCCCCCAAAGCAGCCAAGGGATTCAAAACTTTGGCTCGGCAACACATCCCTTATTACTAAGTCTCTAATTGCTAATTCAGGAAATCCATTCCCTTAACCCCCTTACAACTTTCTACCCACACCCAGGACCCAGTGCTTCCATTAGCACTCTTGGTTTCTGTAATTGTACTCTCTACAAAGATCCATTGATTGCTCCCTTCATCAGAAATAGTCTTTGAAGAAGTGATCAGTTCATATAAAACTATACTGGAGCAGGGTGAGTCTTCATTCATTATGAGTGGTGTCCTTAAAAACTAAAGAGAATTGACTGAGATGCACAGAAGGAAAGCCATGTGGGAATGAAGGCAGAGATTAGAGTGACACATCTATGAATCAAGGAATACCCAGGACTGCCAGGAGCTGCTGGTGGCATCCTCTGTAGGGAGTTGCAAAGGCAGGCTTTGCAACAGCAAAACAGATAATGTCCTTCCATGTGATTTCTAGCCTCAGAAACCCAATGGGGTAAGAGTAGTCAATAAGAATCTGACTCAATAGCAAGGAGCGAGTGATTACTAGAAGTTAGGAAGAAACAAGGAAGAATTTTTCTCTAGAGTCTTCACAGGGAATAAGGTCATGTAACACCCTGTATTCAGACTGTTAGCCTCTAGAATTGTGAGAGAATAAATTTCCGTGTTTAAGGCTTTCAATGCGTGACACTTTGTTACAGAAAACCCAGGACACTAATTTTAACTTGTCCATCACTTTGTTTGTAATGATGAACTTCTACGGCTATCTCTGCCAAACCTATACAGTCTTAAAAACAGCTATGTGCATTACTCATATTTGTATAAACAGCACGTAATCCAGCACCTGGCCCATAGTAGACATTCAGTAAATGCTTATCGAGTGAATGAGTAAATCAAACGAATTGATAGGTACTAGTGCTTTACAATATGAGAAGTGTTTTGAATGGCAAATACTATGAGAAAGAGGGATAAAAAGATTACGTGGATTCAGGAGCTATTACACCCAAAATGCGTGCTAACATGGACTCCATTTTAAATGAGTTTCTGCTCTCCAAAGACTTAAAATGGAAATGCAGCTGTTAGAGAAAAGCATTGGTTTTGGATTTAAACAAAACTGGGTAAACTCACATACATCCGTGAGGAGGGGAAGGGCTTTAATCAGTATTGTTCCCTACTAACACTGTGAACCCTGGCCATGCCATACTCCAAGCAAGACCCGGGAATGCGAGCATTCAAAAGGAAAGGTCCACCCAATTGACAAATACACCAAGGTCAAGCATGGGGACAGGTAATGGTTTCCCAACTACAAGCATAGAACTCTTTCCAAAATAAGCCACATCCTGAAAGCAAAATGCTATTTCCTTCCTATTCACTCAACCCCATAGCTCTCAGGGAGTCTTCAGTCTCCAGTTTGAATGTTAAAAACATTGCCAAGGTTTCTGGTGAAATCATTAGGAAGTGGTGAGGGACAGGGAACTAGGGCCTCTCAGAAAGAGAGCTGGCTTTGAAGCAGCTGCTCGACAGGACTTCCTTGTCCCAGCATATGCGGTGACAATGTAAAAAGATAACTATTCACCTCCTATATGGACTCTAAAATTATTCCAGAGACTGTCTCCAGATTGCCGGCTTGCGTTCTGCTTCCTTTCCAGGATTCACAATGCTGTTTTGGCTTCAAAACTAGGTATCATTTTCAGTCAGCTTCTGTGGATCTACAAGGGGATTTCAGATTAGCAGTCTCCACTTCCATCTTCAGTAGCCAAAACCCTACTTCCTACCATCACCAACACTGTCTCCCACTTCGGTATCCAGCAAAAATCTGCCACCAGCGTATCTGCCTGTCTCTCTGTCTCATGGCTTCACATGCTGAAACCACAGGTAAGGGGCTGCCAAGCTCTGCTGAGCCCTGGGTTTTGGCTAGCTTCCCCCAGTCCAAGCAGGCGTCTGCCTGACAGGGAGCGGGCTCTGACTTCAAGGCAGAGTTATTGTTTGCCTGCAAGGTGACATCAAGCCCAGGTTCACTGTCTGGCGCCAATCATATATTTGTGGTGGATCACTTGCATATACGAAGTTAAGCTTCTCCCAAAGAGTCCCTGTCTGTCTGTAAGAAAAGTTAAGCATTACAAATCGCATAGCAGAAGAATAATCCACAATCTAAAAGTGTCAGAAGACTTCTGATATCTAGGTTACAAACTTCACCCTGATTTCATTTTGTTTTGCTTTTATTGGGTCCCTTCTCCTAACCTCACCTCCTAATTTTAAAACTTTCAAATGTTTAGGAAAGAAAAATTAAAATGTATGCATAAATTATTGGAAGCTCTGTTTTGGCTCAAACAGAGGCAGGCTAACAGGAACAATGAATCTTGTGCTGTGTTGCATATAAAGTCTCTAGAATGAAATTAATATGAGAGTTTGCATGCTTTTAAATGTAATCAGCAGATCAATATTCAAATGTATCCTAAAATCACAGTTAGGCAGAAGTGAGAAAGAACTTAGAGGTCTCTGAATCCAACAATGGCATTCTAAATATGAGAATATAGAGTTTGAAGGGTGGACATCTACACAGTAGTCATATCTGAATGCATGTCAAAGACAGCATCCCTTATTCAATAATCCATTTGTTTATTGAGCAACTAGTACATAACAAAAGAGCAGCGAGTGGAAAAAAGGACTTTTGAATTAGACAGACCTGAATACAACTGTCTAATCACACCAACATAACAAGCTATGGAATTTGAGACAGTTGCCTCCCATATAATGTGGACAGTAATACTTCAAAGGGTTGTTATAATAACAAAATGAGGTTTTGTACATAAAGTCTTCAGTATAACATCTGAAAAAAAACATGTTGTTGTTGTGCAACCCATAGCAGGTTTTCAGAGGCAGTTAATAGTACGAGGAGAGGAGATTGCCCATCCTTTTCCCTCGAAGGAGTTGTTGTTGGCCTTGAATTGTATTTCTATGTCTTCAGGATTGTAGCGCAGCTTCTTGCCCTACACCACTATGTGTGTGTGTGTGTGTGTGTGTGTGTGTATTAGACTGATGGTCATAGAGTTTTTGGCACCCCAAAATCCAGAATGTTGCCCTGATTCCTTCCGTTTCAAACTTTGCAGGGAGATATATTGAATAATAAATAGTGAGAGGCAGAGAAGAAATTCATCTAGAAAAAATAAAAAACAAACAGAAAACCTTGAAGCTCAGGGACACACTCAGCTCAGTGCCAGAGAATCAATGATTCCATTATAAAGAAAATGTACACGGCAGATTGGGCCCAGCAATATCTCACCAGCACTAGCACAGTAAATCTAGACATTTAAATTGATCCTGTTTGTTCCAAGAATAGCTACATGTATTTTCTATATAGTCACTAAGCTATTAAAATGCTGGGCAGGTACCCTCGAATTTGATGGTATTTTCTCACTCTATCTTCAGACTCTGTACCAACTTAACTTACACAAGGGACAAGCAGTGGAAAGAAACAGAGCTCTTACAATTGTTTTCAACACAAAACCTTGGTTTGACCAAAGTGGATCCTCAGCACACCATAGATATGCCATGAATTCTGGGTCAGAGAGGCTCTGCCTCTTCTGAGATATGTAGCTTTGAGAGAATTTCTATGTCCTTATATTTTTTATAGGGAAAATGACACACACACATACACATACACATACACACACACACACAGCCCCTCTCCTTGCTGAGATGCATGAGAATTAAGTGGAACACAGTCTACAGTTCTCAGTAGCAGCTTTAAAATAGTTTATCCATCCTAGCCGCTATACTTTTGATGGTAGAGTTTGCACTCTTAGAATGTGCTCCCTGTTTTTACTTTTTGTCTGTGTAAATTTAAATTTCACAGATATTTTAAAGCAATGATTGCTCCAGCAAACTTTCCCTGTCAACACAGACCTCACATTTACAAATCTTGGCAAATATTTTCATAACTGTCTCTACAAGACTGAGTGAAGCAATTAATATTTATTACTTAGGTACCTGGGACTATCATGGTTAGTTCCCTAGAATGGTAGATCTAATATCTAAGATTTATGTGGAGAAGTAGCAGTACTCAAGAGGTAGAACAAATTTCTCAGGATCCCAGGATCAAGGAATGCCAAGGCCATTTTGATTTGGGTTTTTCTTTTTCCTTTTATAGTACTGTAATTCTCTTTCAGTATAGATATAACTTTTCATTTCATCTTTTAAATTTTATCTGCCTAAGAAGAAGAACTGATGCCTTTGAGTTGTGGTGCTGGAGAAGAGCATTGAATATACCATAGACTGTCAAGAGAACTAACAAGTTTGTCCTACAGAGGATGAAACCAAGTAGCTCCTTAGGGGCAAAAAATTTCGAAATTCCATCTCACATACTTCAGGCAGGTTGCCAGGAGAAACCAGACTATGGAGAAGGACTTCATACTTGGAAGGATGGAGGGACAGTACAAGAGAGATAGACCCTAGAGGAGATGGATTGACACAGTAGCTGGTGTAATGGGGATAGGAGTCTCAGAGACAGTGAGATTAGCTCAGCTTTGGACAGGGTTTGAGTTATTGTGCATAACATCACTATGAATTGCAAGTGAGTTGATGGCATGTAATAAGAAGAATGGCCTAGTTCAGAGTCAGGCATTTTGTTTCCACTAACTACTCCCTGTGGTAGAAAGACGGACAATCTCCTTTCATGCCTCTGAAAAACCTGCTGAAGGGTCATCTATTGAATTGGTTCTTACTTGACAGCAATGAATTTGAGATTTTTGAGTGTAGGTGTGGTTCTATGAGTAAATTACCAACTCCTAGAGGGCAGCACATATACCATTAATCTTTATGTGCTGTCAGGTCAAAACAAACTCATGGCTGACCCTCCAGTAGGTTTTCAGAGGCTGTAAATTGCACAGGAGGAGAGTTTCCATCTTTCTCCCTTAAAGCAGCTGGTATATTTGAAGCATGCCCTTGGACTGGCAGCACAACTTCTTCCCACTAGGCCACCAGAGCTATACTCATTAAAAATTCAAATTGTCTTCCACTTCGGTATTATGTGACCAAAGGATCAATAGTGTGGATTTATTCAGTTGGCTCAGAAGACAAATACTGTCTACATGTATGATACAAAATGCAATAATAAAATGCTTTGTTAGACATAAACAGGAAGCCAGCAGAGGGTAGTCGGCACTTGATACTTCCAGCCCCAGGTGCCGTATGAGCTACCTGCTGAACAAATGGGAAAGATAACATGATGGAGTGTAATGAGCACACACAGATGCGGTACATATGGCAGCGTTTTTCTAGACATTTTGTTTCCTTTACCCCCGAAGATTTCCTAATTCTTCAGATACACGCTGTGATTTTTCTAGTAGAATAAAATTACAGTGGCTCAAAATTATATCAATAATTACATTCTGCTCAGATCACAATAATTATGGATTCCAACCTGATAGCAGGACCTCTAGCAATAGGCAGGAGCAAAAAAAAAACTTCTCTGTGCAAAATAATTAGGCAGAGAATTTTAGCATGGGAGATGAGAGAAGAGGCCATTCCATCACTCAACTGAGGAAATTTGTCTCTGTAATTTCCTAGGATTAAGTCTACAAGGCCTCTATTTACTTATTTATAAATTAGAAATAAGAGTGTGCCTACCTCCTAAAGTTGCAATGATTTAATAAGTAAACACATATAAACCTAATATTGCAATTAGAAGCAGGAGTGGCATCCGCTTCCTAAACAACATTCCGCTGGAAACTCTATGAACTTTGAGAAACGATGACAGTTATAGAAAGGCTTCAGGCCTTTTGTTCATAGGGTCGCTGTGAGTTGTACTTGACTCAAGGGTAATCAACAACAGTAACAACAATAGCAACAGGGTGGTACATAAGAAATATTCAAAATAAAAGATGAAAACTCCCAAGACAGAGCCCTAATTTTTCTTCATACTTGATTCTGTATAACAACATGGAGGGGATTTGCAGATGAAATAAAATGTGCTCAGACAGTAGCAGCTGGAACATGGCAAGAAGAGAAACGTTGGAAATGGCTTCTGCCTGTCATATGCTATACCACGCAGTTGTTCCATAGCCAACTGCAAGGTCAAACTTGCAAGACTTATGCCACCAGGCAGAGGGGTGTAAAAGAAAACAGTACAATCATAGGTTAGATTAAAAACATTTCCAAGATCTAAAATCTTAGAAACTTTGCCTTATAGTGTTTGAAGAGAAGAGGTTACCACAAATATATTATGATAGTGAATGATTTCATTTAATATCACCTTTTCTATTGCAATTAATTACATTAACAACAACAATCACAAAAATTTCATATTCAATGAACTATAAAGCTGTACATTTCTATTTCTCAACCTGGTGTAAAAGTTTATCCACATACACTGGCGCATGGAGAGCCTGACGCTGCTGGACGCCTGACAGTCACCATGAGGTTCAACCCTTTCCTGACCTCGGACCGCTGTAAGAACCGCAAACATCAATACCCCCTCGCACCTGTGCAGGAAGATCATATCCTCCCCGCTTGTCCAAGGAGCTGTGGCAGAAGTACGGCGTGCACTCCATACCCATCAGCAAGGACGACAAGATCCAGGTGGTGCGAGGACACTACAAAGGTCAACAAATTGGCAAGGTAATCCAGGTGGACAGAAAGAAGTATGTCATTTGCTTAGAAAGAGTGCAGTGTCAGAAGGCTAATGTGGGCCTTCACCCAAGCAAAGTGGTTGTCATCAGGCTGAAATTGGATAAATAACGGGAAAAAAATAATTCTTCAACAAAAGGCAGATAGAAGGAAGAACTGATGGAGAAAATGCAGAACTGAATGCAACCTGCTAAACAACCTCAGTTTAACTAGATTTCTGTCTGAGCATGCATTCTTGTGAACATTCTCAAATTTCCCTCTCCATTCAAAAGTGGTTCTGTAAACCTGGCTTTGCAATTTTGATTAATAACTTTAAGAATAAAAATTGGAAACGTTAAAAAACTTTATCAATATTCATCTTCTGCTGTGAAAGCTGCTGCAATATCACTAGAAACAAAAGCAAAAGTTGTTGTTGTTGTTGTTATGTGCCGTCGAGTCGCCTGCGACTCATAGCGACCCTATGTACAACAGCCCTAAACTCCGCTCTGTCCTGTGCCTATCGCACTGTCTCTGACACTCCCATCCCAATTATCCCAGTCACTGAATCAATCCACCTCATAGAGGGCCTTCCTCTCCTGCGCCGTCCCTCCACCCTCCCAAGCATGATGTCCCTCTCCAAGGACCGGTCTCTCCTCACTACATGTCCAAAGTAAGTTAGACGGAGCCTCAGAATCCTTGTCTCCAAGGAGTCACCCGGTTTAACCCTCTCCAGGACAAATCTATTTGTTTTCCTAGCAGTCCATGGTATTCTTAGTACTCTTCTCCAGCACCACAGCTCAAAGGCATCAATTCTCCTTCTATCCTCCTTGGTCATTGTCCAACTCTCTGATGCATAACAGGTGATTGCGAAGACTATGGCCTGTATCAGACGCACCTTAGTCACTAGAGAGACACCACTGCTCTTCAGCACTTTGGAGAGGTCCCTAACAGCAGACTTTCCCATGGCAATGCGCCTTTTAATTTCCTGGCTGCTGGTGCCAAACTGTTGACTATGGAGCCAAGCAAACTAAAGCTGTGTACAATCTCAATCTCTTCACCATCCATCCTGATGCTGCCGATTGGTCCAGTGGTGAGAATCTTTGTCTTCTTGACATTGAGCCTCAATCCAATTATTTGAAAAATACAGAGTTTTCGAAGTATACTATATCATCTCCATATGGAGATAGTTTTACCTCCTCTTTGCCAATTTGCGGGCTTCTTATTTCCTTCTCTTGTCTTACTGTGTTCTTGCTAAGACTTCCAATACAATATTGAATAGGAAACATGATAGTGGGCATTCTTGCTAAGTTCTTGTTCTCAATAAAATGCCTTTAATTCCTCTCCATTGAGAACAATGGTGACTCTTGGTTTCGTGTATATACTTTTCACTACATTTAGGAAATTCCCTCCATTCCTATTATGTTGAATATTTTAATCAGAAAGTGTGATGGATTTTGTCAAAGTCAATTTCTGAATCAATTAATTGGATCATGGGGTTCTTGCTCTTTGCTTTGCTAATTAATTACAGTAATTGTTTTTCTTACGTTGAGCCATCCTTGCATACCTGTTATGAATCCCACTTGGCCATGATCAATTATTTTTTTAGTGTTCTGTGGAATTCTATTGGACAGGATTTTATTGCATGAAGGCTATAGCTTAACACATGAAACACAGAAGACATAGAGATTAGATCAAATTACTGTTCAAATTTCTTTTAGAACAAGTTATTATTCAAACTAATTTTGCTTCCTTATTTACTGGTTTTTGTGCGCCTACTAAATATACAACTTTTATTATTATTGTATTAACTCTATCCACAAAAGTATACAAGGAGTTTAATGGTTCTAGTTTTATATAATAATAAAATCTAAATAAAAAGATCAGAAAAAGAGAAGAAGCCTCTCAAAAGATGCATTGGCAGAGTGGTTGTAACAATGGGCTCAAGCATACCTGTAAGATTGTAAGGATGGTACAGGACGGGGCAAGGTTCACATCTGTTGCTCATAGGTTTGCTTCGAGTGGTAGTCAACTCAACAGCCCACAGTAACAACAAATAAATATTTAGCTAAATTTTAATAATGGATTTTTAATATCTATTCATAGAGTCAAAGTATCTTAAGATTATTGCAAATTCAGTGTAATGTTAAAAAATATTTTTTCAATATATAAAATTGTTGTTGCTGTTGTTGCTTGCCTTCAAGTCAAGCACGAGTCATAATGACCCTGTGAACAAAAGGCCTGAAGCCCTTCTACAACTATCGGCATTTTTCAAAGTTCATAGAGTTTTTGGAGGCAAGTTGTTTATCAAGTGGATGCAATTCCTGCTTCCAAACTTGTCATAGAATGTTATTGGTTGAATTGCCTGCAATGCATAATGACCCTATGTACAGCAGCTATTAACCCTTCCCTGTCCTGAGCCAGTCTCACTAATTCTGGCACACACCAATCCCCAACACCCTAGTTACTGTATCGACCCATCTCATCCGGGGTCTCCTTCTCTTGCAATGTCCCCTACTGAGCATTTTGTCCTTCTCCAAGGACCAATATCTCCTAGCCATGTGGCCAAAGTAAGTGAGGTGGAGCTTCAGAATCCTAGCTTCCAAGGAGAGCCTTGGTTTCACCCTCTCCAAGACAGACCTATTTGTTTCCTTGGCAGTCCATTGTATGTTCAAGACTCTTCTCCAGCACCACTGTCCAAAGGC
Organism: Elephantulus edwardii; assembly: GCF_000299155.1. Taxonomy (NCBI): domain Eukaryota; kingdom Metazoa; phylum Chordata; class Mammalia; order Macroscelidea; family Macroscelididae; genus Elephantulus; species Elephantulus edwardii. The sequence continues at coordinate 32,538,554 of NW_006399759.1, read as the reverse complement.
ATCTATTGTTTTTTTGTCATCCTTAGGCATTGTCCAACTTTCTGAAGCATAACAAGTAATTGAGAAAACCATGGCCTGGATTAGGCACACCTTTATATCTAAACTGACATCGTTGCTCTTCAGCATTCTGGAGAAGTTCACAACAAAAGATTTTCCCCATGCAATTAGTCTTTTGATTTCCCTACTACTGGTATTAAAAGTGTTGATTGTAAAAGAAAATAAAATAAAGTGTTGATTGTGGATCTGGGCAAGCTGTAATTGCTAACAACCTCAATCTCTTCTCCATCTAATATGGTGCTACCAGTTGGCCCAGTGGTGAGAATCTTTGTCTTCTTGATGTTGAGCTTCAATCCATATTGAAGACTACAGTCCTTGACCTTTTGTAGCAAGTGCTTCAGGTGTTCTTTAGTTTTAGCAAGCAAGGTTGTGCTATCTGCATGTAATAGGGTTGTTTTTTTTTTAATTCTCTATCACTGTTAATTATGAAAAATATAATATTTTAATATATAAAATTAAGAAATATATAAAGAATTGTGCTTAACGTTGATTGCAAAAGCATAATTAACAGTGATGGTCAGAGATTAAAAAAATAAAAACTGTCAGTGTCTTTGTGTATAGATAAGCAAACCTACCAATGTAAACCTACCAATGTATGCACATATAGGTACATACATCAAATAACTAAACTACAAGATTTTCCAGAAAATTGATGCTTCTTTTAAAAAAAAAAAGTCAATATGGCTACCTAAACATTTTTTTATTGTCTTTCTTCAATCAGATTTTGAAAGTGTTTGGTTCATGCAGAAATATTCTCTAAATTAACTGACATGGTCAATGATGTTGTTGGAATCCAATAGAAAGATAGGCACTTTTCCCCCTCAAGACTTGTAGCCTCTGAAAACCTGTTGGAGGATCAGCTATGACCTAATGGAATAAAACAACAACAATGTACCCTTATCAGGTGCTGCTTTGATTTTTTTTTAAATGATCTTAAGAGTCATTCTTTTTCTTTAATTAGGAGCCTTCTTAGAATAGTATGTAATATAGATCTTAAATAGCGTATAATGTAAGGTTGGCAGTCAAATCTATTATCTGGGGAAAAGATGGGTGGTCTTCTCCAATAAACATTTGCAACCTCAGAAACCCAATGGAGTGTCACCAGGAGGCAGGACCGACGCATAAGCAATGGGGTTTTGGTTCCTTGTGAAGTAAGCAGAAATGTCAAGAGGCTGTTTTTATTTTATCATTTTGATTTTATATATTTGTTTTATATAAATGATATTTCTTTTCTATTGTTGTAAGAATACAACTTTTCTAGTAAGATTTTTTTTGTGGTTTCAAACTAAAATAAAGAAATGAAAACTAACAAAAGATCTCGCAACTTATATCGTTACCTATTTGGGATCTACCAGTTAACTAGCTTTGAAACAGTATTGCAGGTGGAAATGCCATTGGATGCCTATCTGTGTTGTAATACACTGGTCTAGGGCAAAAGTGACAAGTCTCAGAGACTATGTCACCGAGTGCAGCTATAAAAAGTCAGAGTGCAATGGGCTCAAGGAGTCATAGAGAACACCATGATTGGTTTCTGGCTCAGAGGCTGAGCATTTTCAGTATTTCCTCATTGTTCAAAGTGAAGCTGAATCTCTCACAACAAATAAACATGCTACAAAGTGTTTTTCATTAACTGTGAATCATGTGTAGTTCAAGTACACTCCCTTACCACACAGCTCTATTAGTCATTTCTATCTTTATTGGAGGTTTAACCATTAATGCTTCAGGGTTAATACCTTTTAAAAATAGCTCTGACAAGAATGCTGAGGTCAATTAAATGTGGCAATGCCTGAGTCATGCATGTGTCTTTGGATCCTAGAACATTTTTTCTATTTATAAAACATATATTTGAAAGGTCAGAGGTGCTCCCTTAAAATATTGCAGCTACAATTATGAACTTGAGGGATATTAAAAAAAATGTAGTACTTTATTTGAGCAATCATGAGGGCTAGGCTTTTTAGTTTGCAACTTTGATATCAAGTGGTCCCTATCACAAGGCACTGCACAGTAGATAACATTTTTACAAAGATCACTTTATGTAATTTTCAAAGTCATCCTATGAGGTGGACAAATTGCATTAATCAAGGTTTATTTTATTTCCCTTATATTCCAAGAAGGAGGAGTAAGATAGAAGGGAGAGAGGAAGTATTTTAATTTGTAGCATTGCTACGTTTGCTCGCTCAGACAATGCAATGGGAGAGTGGAGATACAAATGAGACCCTGGGCTGTAGCGGTTCTAATGAACATGGAATCATACAAATTGGTCTATGGAAGGAGAAAACATTTACAAACTGCCTAGACACATAACATCATTCCTATCACATTTATAAGAACTTAGATGAAATAGTAAGCATTTATTCACCAAGATCACCTCAACTTTCTTATTTCTGCTTTTTTCGATTAACTATTTGATTCAACTGATTCCCTCAGAACTCAGTAGGGTAGGTGGTCCTTATCCTCCTTTGCATAATTGCATAGTTCTCGTGTCCATTATCCTCTACCCAGTTTCTATGTTGCAAAAAGACACAGAAGATATAGATGGCCAAAACATTTCCTTTAAATTTATTTCAATAGATTACAGTATTATCTAATAATTACAACCAGCCCAATCAGGTATCCACTGGAGTATGAATAGTTCTAGAACAAGGCTGGAAAATGGTGGTAATAACAGATATCATATCCTAAGTCCTAGGAAGCTCTGGAGGCCAAATGGTAAGGAATGGCTTTGGCAACCCAAAAATGCACCATTTAAATCCACTAGCTGCTCCACGGGAGAAAGATGGGTCCTCTTCTTCTAACCAGTTAACTGCTTCTGAAGACCCACTGGAAGGTCAATTATTAATTGATTTGTACTTGATATCACTGCACAACAATAACAACATCCAAAGTTGTAAAGTCAATAATTTGAATTAAAAAAGAATATATATATATAGTTGTTGTTATCATAGCGACCCTATGTACAATGGCCCTAAATTCTGCTCTGTCCTGTGCCAATTGCTCTGTCTCTGACACTCCCATCCCGATTAACGCAGTCACTGAATCAATCCACCTCATAGAGAGCCTTCCTCTCCTGTGCTGTCCTCCACCCTGCCAAGCATGATGTC
>NW_006399759.1:32532780-32533561 GCF_000299155.1 Elephantulus edwardii | reverse complement strand
ACAACAACAACAATGGTGGTGTATATAAGACCTCTTAGAAGAATCGGCCCTCAGATGTTTAAGGAAATTACAGTGCATTGTTCATGTTACCTATCACTCAGCTACCAAAAAATCTCAATACTGAGTGCAGTAACTTGCAGTAACTTAACAATCATCTTATTATAACTTTATGAGGCATGGATTTGGGTAGATAGCATAAACTGGGGTCTCTTGATAGTATGTGGCATTCTGGTTAGCCACTAAGTTTGTCTGGAAGGATCTAGATGGCTTTAGTTTTATGTTCTTTCTCCAACAGAGTCATTATATTAACTTCTTACCTGGTAATCAGAAAAAGAAGGAAGAAGCTTCCATTATTTTAAAAGGTAAAGCTTGTAACAGCTACATGTTATATTTCCATTTTCTATTAGTCACAGTTGTGTTGCAGTGTTGGAGAACAGTGCTGAATTTTCCACAGACTTCAAAAGGAACTAATAAGTGTGTCGTGGAGGAATTGTAAGTAGGGTATTCCATGGAGGCAAAGTGGTGAAACTTCATCTCATGCACTTTGGGGCATGTTGTCAAGAGGAACCAACGCTTGGGAAAAGATAATATACTTGGAAAGGTTGTTATTGCTGTTAAGTGCCGTCGAGTCACAGGAGACTCATAGCGACCCTATGAAGGAGAGTCTTCGATGCTTGGCTGCCTTTCATCCTCTCTCCAGGTTCATAGGACTTGGAAAGGTAGTTGTTGTTGTTGTTGTTATGTGCCATCAAGTCGCTTGCGACTCATAGCGACCCTATGT
>NW_006399759.1:32521871-32532680 GCF_000299155.1 Elephantulus edwardii | reverse complement strand
GACGGCACATAACAACAACAACAACAATAACATTGTTGTTATGTGCCGTCGAGTCCTCTGCGACTCATAAAGACCTTATGTATGACATTTCTGAAGACTATGCTGTTCTGAGCCAATCTCACTGACTCAGACATACCTACCCTCAGTATTCCAGTTACTGTATTGATGCATTTTGTCTGAAGTCTCCTTCTCCTGCACTGTCCCTCCACCCTTCTGAGTATGATGTCCTTCTCCAAGGATCGGTCCCCTCCTGTCCACATGTCCAAAGTATGTGAGATGGAGCTTTAAAATCCTGGATTCCAAGAAGAAACTTGGTTTCACGCTCCCCAAAACAGACTTACTTGTTTTCTTTTTCAGTCCATGGTATGTTCAAGACTCTTCTCCAGCATCACAACTCAAAGGCACCAATTCATTTTCTGTCATCCTTAGTCATCGTTCATCTCTCTGATGCATAGCAAGTAACTGGAAAGACCATTGTCTGAATCAGGTACACCTCAGTCTCTAGACTGACATCATTACTTTTCAGTACTCTGCAGAGATTCCTGACTTCATATATTCCCAGTGCAATTCATCTTTTGCTTTCCTGACTGCTGGTGCCAAAAATTTTGCTTGTGCAGCCAAGCAAGCTGTATTTGTTAACAACGTAAATCTCTTCTCTATCTACCATGATGTTACCAATTGCCCAGTGGTGAGAATGTTTGTCTTCTTGATGTTGAGCTTCAATCTAAATTGAAGACTACAGTCTTTGGCTTTCTGCAGCAACCAAGCTTCAGGTCCTCCTCAGTTTCAGCAAGCAAAGTTGTGCTATCTGCATAACATAGGTTGTTGATGAGTCTTCCTCTAGTCCTGATGCCACATTCCTCTTAATAAAGCCCAACCTCCCACATGATCTATTCTGCATTTTGATTGAAAATGTATGAAGACAGGATACCTCCCTGACACACTCCTTTCCTGATTTTAAACCATGCAGTATTTCCTTGCTGTGTTCTGAGAAATGCTTCCTGGTCCAAGTACAGATTTCACATGAGCAAAATCAAGTGTTCTGGGATTCCCATGCTCTTCAAGGTTGCCTAATTTATTGTGATCCGCAGTCAAATGCCTTTGCATAGTTAATGAACATTAAGTGTCCAACTGCTAATTGAAAGGTGACCAGCTAGAACTTGCCAACACTCTCCAGAAGGAAAAGGTGGCAATCTGCTTCCATAAATATTTACAGTATTATAAACCCTTTTGGATGTGTCTATGCTGACCTAGGGTCACTATGAGCAGGTATTGACTGCAAGGCAGTAGATTCAAATGTCAGTCCAATTTTCCAAATGTTACTTTGAGAAGTCTAAAGTCTATATACATTTTCAAATGTCTGATAATTACTGAAAAATATAGTTAATAAAAGGGAAAAAGAAGGTAAATGTGGGGTGCTCACACACACATAGAGGCAGTACATAGCATTATATAAGGGACTGCTAACCAAAAGATCAGCGGTTCAAACCCACCAGTTACGCCATGAGAGAAAGATGAGCAGTCTTCTCCTATAAAGATATATTACCTTAGAAACCCAATGGATGGTCATTGTGAATTAGAATCATCAAAATAAATTTGATAGGGGTGTGTGTGTGTGTGTCTGAAAAGAAAGCAAGAGAGGAAATAAAACAGAATGGAACTGGTGTACGATAAGGTAAAATTAAGGTAATAAAACAGCTCATTTGCATTTGAGCATTTATCACATAATGAAAGGATGAAATTGATGTTTCATATGCTAAATGAAAGAGTAAACTCTTTAGAAAATGAGACAAGGATGTTAGTTATCCAATTTGGAAAAATATCAGAATAGACTCATGCTTCACAGCATACCAGCTTTTAAATTCTGGATGTATTTTAAAGATACAAATGACTTCTTCATTTAATACGTATTTATGAAACATCACTATTACCTAATGCCACACAAGGCATCTCTGACTCATAGATAAAATGGTTCTTAGGTCAGTTCAGTCATTTCAATAAAATTTATTTTCTCTGAGACCACTATTTTCATTTAGTAGACATTTATTTACAACATCCATTCTCCTGGTTATGATCTTGGATTACAACGTTCAAAAGCATATTCTTTGTCTTTAATTACCAACTCTGCTATTCTTTTGTGTTTTCTCTAGTATCCAGTTAAATTCTTTATTACAGGGAGTTTTTAATACTTATGGTGGCCAAGAAGTCTGCTGTGCTCTGAGCGTACAAAAGAAGGGAGAAGAAGGAGGAAGGGATGGGGAGGGATGAGGGAGTGAGGGTAGAATAATAAGAGGGAGGAAAAGAGAAAATGACAATTTTTTCCCTGAACTCAATAAAACACGATGTACTTGGAAAGATTAGTAAGATACATAGATAAACAGTACTTTTCATATGTTGTTGTTGCTGTTAGGTGCCATTGAGTCCAGTAAGACTCACAATGACCCTATGAACAAAAGATCTGAACCCTGTTCTATCCTGGGCCATCCTCACACTTCCTCACACACAAGAGCCCATTGCACGAGTCGCTGTGTCAGTCCACCTGGTTGAGTGTCTTCCTCTCCTTTGACCCTCTACCCTCCTAGCATCATGTCCTTCTCCAAGGAATAGCATCTCCTAGCAACATGTCCAAAGTGTGTGAGGTGAAGCCTCACATTCTTGCCTCCAAAGAGTCATCCAGCTGCACCACATAGTATGACAAATAGTAAGATAAAGGCCATGACTGATGGCCAAATATGCATTGGAGATGGACCTGTGGACAGTTTGCAGATTCCTGGAAGACATGCTCAAGGTCACAATTCTGGACAATGTTCTAAAGGCCAATAGAAGGTCACAATTCTGGACAATGTTCTAAAGGCCAATAGAAGTCAACCATTGGAAGAAAAAGGGTGAGTTACAGTATTCTTGACTGAATCAATAATGACATGAATGACTGGTTTAAGTCAATTCACTGCCTTCAAATCAGAACGAACGCATAGCTGACTCTCCATTGAGTTCTCAAAGCTGTAAATTGTATGGGACGAGACTGTCCATTGAATTAAAACCTGCAGAGAATGATATCCTTTGGGTTAGCACCACAACTCCCTAAGCATGACCTTTAGTTAGAATACTAAGTCAGTGAGGTGTTATTATTAGGTTCCATCAAGTCACAAGTCATGACCACAGCTGATCCCTCAGCAGATTTTCAGAAGCAGTAAATCACACGGGAGCAGACTGTCTATTTTTCTTCCATTAAGCAGCTGAAGGATTTGAACTATGTTCCTTTTGGTTGGCAGCACAGCTTTTTGCCACTAGGCCATCAGTGTCCTCACTCAGTGGGTGAGAGAATAAAAAATGTCTAATATGTGGTCTCTGACCCCTCAGTTTTTAATTACCTGTTGGAAAGAACAGGTAGAAACGCAATAACTCAATGATTCCCCTAAAAAAGTATTTCAAAAGAACTTTTCTGTTCTGTTTTTTTTATGACATGTAACAGAATACATTACTGAGACCTGGTTTAAATTTTAAACAATACCTTCTTTGACAGATAGCAGTTTGGTTAGTTTACAACTGAACTGTGCCTGCTTTCAGTTGATTTATGACCTCAAGCCACCAAAAATGTAAATTAAAGTCCTAGGCCCTCATGTAAACTAATTTAAAAAGAAAGTAGGGATTTTGCAAATATATTTAGGTACATTGACATGAAATCAAAATACAGTGGACCGTAGCCCTAACCCAATGTGACTGGTATATTTATGAGAAGAGGAGATACACAGAGTGAAGAGAGACATACAAAAGCAGAGATAGAAATTGAAGTTACACTGTTATCACCCAAGGAATAGCTGGAGGACCAGAACTTAGAAGAGTGAAGATACAGTTATTCACCTACAGCCTTTAGAGAGCATGTGACCTTGCTTTCAGACTTGAAGCCTCAAGCACATAGAAATAATAGATTTCTCTTGGTTTAAGTCACTCACTTTGTGAAAATTTGTTATAAGGGCACTTGTTGTTAGGTGCTGTTGATGTCCAGTACAACTCATAGAAACTCTATGAACAATCAATCTAAACTGTCCTATCCCGAACCGTCCTCACAATCTCTGACACACTCAAGTTCATTGCTGCAGTCACTGTGTCAATCCACCTGGTTGAAGATCTCCCTTTCTTTCACTACCCTTCCACCTTCCCAAGCATGTTGTGCCTCTCCACAGAATAACATCTCCTAGAAACATGTCCAAAGTGTGTGAGATGAAACTTCATCATCTTTGCCTCCAAGGAGCACTCTGACTAAACCTTCTCCAAGATAATTCTGTTCTCTTGGCTGTCCATGGGATCTTCAGCACTCTTTTCCCACACCACAACTAAAAGGCATCAGTTCTTCTTCTGTCATTCTTATTCATTGTCCAGCTTTCAGCTGTACAGCAAGTGCCTGAAAAGACCATGGCTTGAATCAGGCCCACCTTAGATCTTAAACTGACAGTATTACTCCTCAATTATTTGCAGAGGTCCCTGACTACAGACTTTCCCAGTGCAATATATCTCCTGATCTCTGACTTCTGTAACAAAGTGTATTAATTGTGGATTCAAGTAAGATGAAGTTGTGGACAATCTCAATCCTTTTTTCCATTCATCATGATGTTACTTATCAGTCTAGTGATGAGAATATTTGGTTTTTCGATGTTGAGATGCAATCTATATTGAAAGCTGCAGTGTTAAACCTTCTGTGGCAAGTGCTTTCAGTCCTGCTCACTTTCAGCAAGCATGGTTGTGTCATCTGCAAAAAGAAGGTCATTGATGAGTCTTCCTATAATCTTGATGCCCCATTTTTCTTCAATGAGCCCAGCTTCTTGAACAATTTTCTCAGGATAAAGATTAAACAGATATGGAGAAAAAACCATACAGTTCTGATGCACACCTTTCATAATTTTAAACTATGCAATGTTCACTTGTTCTGTTCACACAACAGCCTTTTGGTCTAAGTATAGGGATTTTTTATGAGCAAAATTAAGTGTTCTGTAATTCCCATTCTTCTCAATGTTAGCCATAATTTGTTATAATCCACACTGTCAAATGACTTTGTGAAGTCAATAAAGCAGATTGGTAGTAAGTCAAAGTGAGGAGAAACAGTTGCAAACATCCTTTAATAATTGGGACATGGAATGTACAAAGTATGAATGCTGGAAAATGGAAAGTTGTGGAAATGAAAGAGTCTAATATGTCAGGATTCTGGCCAACATCTCTCAGTTCTCTGCATTGTCTCCTTAGAGTCTCAGGATGCTGACAAAGTATCAAGTATCTTATCTTCACATAATTTACAAAACAAGAATGAAGCTTCTCCTCTTAAGCCCTTTTGTTTTACAAGAGAAGAAAATGTTTTCCAGTGGTTCCCCAAGTATACTTCCCCCTCTATCCTATAGTTGGGATTAAATCACCTGTCCTTATTTGAATACAGGAAAAGCTGGGAACATAGGTATCTGGCATTTCAGTCTCTATAGAAGAAATTTAATTCCTCCATCCTAAAAGAGGGGTAGAACAATGGCTTCTGGGTAGGAAAATAGCATTGTTACCCCATGAACCAAGCGAGTTCTAAAGAGAGAAATTACCAATCCATAGTAGTTATTCCACCACATGCTAAAGTGACACATGCAACTATGAACAGTAAAGAATAAGAATTTAAATGTGCCCTGTCATTTTTCACCTCCTTATGCGTAGGGATTTCTCAATAATAAAAGATGTGACTGTATTTCTGAAATGTCTCATATCCGTGCAATGCAGGTAAGTTGGCACAGTGACTGCACAAGTTGCTCTGAGCATGATAGAGATCATGAAGATGGAGCTGCACTGGGCAAGGCTCTGATCTGCTATGTATGGGATCACTATGAGTTGTAGTTGACTGACTGTGCCTAACAGTAGCTGCAATGCAGAAAAGGTCATTTTCTTGCTCTCATGCCTCATATCAGTACCAAGAAAAGCCATGGTCTTGCTGTAAATTGAGAGAAGGTAAATAAGTACACACTGGGACATTTCTTTAGAACTTTACACACGTATCTTATTCAGTATGTACAATGATCTCATGAGGCAGGCACTAAAACAAAACAAGCTAACTGGGTGAAGTATATGTATCAAATCAGAGAGCTGAGTGGGTAACATAGCTGGAGCCCTATCCTTGGCCTGATTCTAAGGCACATCTGGTAGTACATCTGCACAGTAGAAGGTGATTTACTGATTATTTTAATATGTCAGATATTAGACACGATGTAGACTTCTGCTTGTGAAGTTTTTCCAGCACCAACAATAAGCAGAAGATGTCTCTTTTAAGCCCTGCCTTGTTCATAAATTTGTTCTATCACTGAGACCTCACACTGTAGGCCCTACATTCACAGTCCAAGAAATCTGCTTGGATTGTGCAATGGCAACCATAAATCAAATTCACAGCAGCTAGGAGAGCTGAAATACTGAGAATTTGCCCGAGGTTTGCTGAACCTTTCATCTGAACGATTGCATAATTTGTTTTGAACCTGCACATTCATTACTCATTCAACAGATATTAACCCAGCATCCACCATGAATCATGTCCTATACACTTGTAGATATTTATAAACGATGATTTGTGAGGGTTTTTTAATTCAAGAAGTATATCCTGCTTCTCTGCTATGTACCAGGCATTGTCATAGATACCGATGGGTTAAAGAAATAAGCACAACCTCGCTCCTGCCCGCAGGAACTCTAGTCCTTGAGAATCATTCTTCAACCATGGTAGAGAAGTGAGTCCTCTTTTCCCTAATCATAGGATGGATACTGATCATTTTCTTGTTTTGCCCACCACAGGCCCATTTTCCAGCCTCCACTCCATTCTCCACTCCTCTGTGATGCAAAAGGCCACACTTGGTGTACAGTTTCATCTGGGCTCCTTCTGTTATCTGGTGGGTTCCACCACGTGAGTTGTCTGTAGGAAACTGGTGAGTGGGATAAATAAAACTCATGGGTTCTTTTTTCTTTTTTCTTTTTCATGCTCCCTCTTTGCTTCAATGCTGTGTCTCTGGCAGGGGCTACCCTTAGCCCATCAGGACTAGAAATCCCAGGGGTTGCATCTGTGTCTCTATCAAGAGTTTCAGTTCTCACTGGGCTCCAGTAAGACTGTTTTTGTCCCTTTTGTCCCTATGGGTGGTAATGGTTCTTTGTTTTCACTAGTCTCTCAGTGCTTCGCTCTCTCTGGTTTGTTTCTTCAACCTGGCACGCACACAACTGGAAGGCGTCCCTTTATTAAAGTCTCTTCATCTGAACGATTTGAGGCTCATTCTATTTCCTGCTTGGACCTAATCTAATGAGAAACTCAAAGCCAAAGTAAAAATAGAAATCACCCTCTTTATAAAAAAGTAAAAAAGAATTATAGGAATGGAAATACAGGCCCAGACAAGGCCTTAGGTCATCCAAGCAGGGAGATAGCCCCACTGTGTGATGAGAAACAACCAGCCTTCCTGCTCCAGCCATGTTCTTGTTATATGCACCCTCAAGCCCACGACCCTCGAAGCCGTAAGTTTCCTCTGTAGGGTCCAATCTTTCACACTGCAGACAATGGCCCCTTCTGCAAGCTTCTGAGGCTGCAGGCTAAGGACATGAATGAACTGAGTCATCCCCACAGTGCTTCATTAATTTTAAGGCAAATTAAGATTTCTGAGTCATAGGTTTCAGTCATTTAGATTTTCCCAGCTGGTACTGTACTTGCCCCCACACATTTTTCTTTAAAGATTGCATCTGTGTCAGTTTCTGAGAGAAAGTGACCTTGTAGAGTGATACATGCCCAGCTCTGCCATTTTCATTTGCCCTGTGCATTTTAATCTTTGCATGAGGGCTTAATGGAATTAGCAGGCTGTAGCTCCATCTCAGCCTCTATCCACCAGAGACATGAACAATTCTGAATTCTATATCCAACACAATATTTTACCCAGCCTCACAAGAAAAGCTCAGTTCTAACATATGGTGACTCCACTTGCTGAATAATATTTAGCAACTTGATGAACAAGAACTGAATCATATCTTAACCATCTTGGCTAAATATTGTTTTATATAGCAACAGTATTAGTAATATATATGTTTTATTTTTATTTTTACACTAGTGCTTCCTGCTACGCCCACAGAAAATTAAGAGCTAGACCTCACTGGAAGTAGACTTCACAATAAAAGGGCTTTATCTCATTAGCAATCTTCAACTCAATATTGCGCTGTATGTATGATGCATTCAGAATGTCTGCTTTCCCCCCCTTTTTCCTCCAGAACAGCTGCTGGTATTGAGCAATAGTCTCCAAGGGTAATGCAGCAGGGAATCCTGGGGCATTTCCCAGACACTGAAAACAAAGGGTGTGTAGCCATGGGGAGGACGGGGCAAGGGCTCTCTCCTTCCTAACAGGGAGAAGCCCCAATCTCTCAGGATGTGGAGAAGAAATGAGCAAACCACCTGGGGCTGGGGAACTTTTAAGAAAGTCATTTCCCTTTCTGAAATTCAGGGACAATTTTTCAAGAATAATAATGAAAATTCTTTACAAGCTGCAAAACACAATGTACATGCTGGCCCATTTGTTCATAATATTCAGGAACTGTCTAGACTGCACACACAGAAGAATGAATAAGACACAATATGCACCTTCAGTGAACCTACAGGTAAAAAATAGAAATATGCAGAGGTGGCTTCAGTGAAATAGGGTTTAGAGAAGACAGCGCTATGCACAGAGGAAAGAATGTCAGCTCATGCTGAGTGTTCCTGAGGAATGTTAGTGCTCGTGATGAATTAAAAAAAAAAGAGTAAGATTTATGAAGATGAGAAAGATGTTCCAGATAGTCAAAAAATATGGACATTCTTCAATAGGAAGTACACAAAGTTATAGGAAATAGGACCATGCTCATAAATATCAAGCAATAGTAGTTATTACAACAGCATCAATATTTTCTAAAACCTGAAAATGAGATTTCTAACAGAGATTTTTTTATGACATGAAAGAAGCAACTCCATCCCTCAATGTCAATATACTTGGGAAATTATTGTCACCCACTTGGGAAATTATATGCTATAAAAATAGTAAATTTACTGGAATTGGAAGAAATTCTCCTGTTTTATCTAGATGGTCCTTAGCTAAAGATTGCAAACCCTTAAGGAAAGGTATCTATAAAATTTGGTACCATTGTCTTCCTTCTTGTAGAAACAAGTTCTTTTTCATTTCCTAGTGGAGTGTTTTGGTGTTTTCTTGTTTTGTTTTTTTCAGCAGGGAAGCCACCAATATTTGAAAATGAAAGCAAGTTGCTCCTTAAAGTACTGATTGATTATCAAAGACTCTAGGAATTTTCATATCATTCAATTCTAGGTCTTTATTTTACAGGTGAAATATTAAAAGTCTAGAAGAGAAATGAGTTTGGCCATCTAGGCACTTGGTAAATTAGGAATCACAAAGGATTCTTCTAATCCTACGGATGGATTCCAAACCTTTAACCAAAAGGGTGTTACTGATGACGCTGTATATTCTCAATCTGTATTTCTGAATGGTTTTATGTCCCTGTGTTGTGAAAGTGGTATACAGGAAAGAAAAAGGATGTAGTTGTTAAGTCAGGGAGTTTCTGACTCATTTAAGGAGTCAGGTTAATTTAAATTTATTATAAAATTATTGTCAAGTCGTGTGATGCAAATCAGAAAGAAGATGAGCCCTTAGCTAACTATATCAAGGGAAGGAGAATTTGGTAGTCATTTAAGCTATGTTTACTTATTACTTGCCATCTAACTATGCTCCAGAGTAAGGAATGTTTCTTTACTTCTTATTTCTAATGATCTATATTTGTTCCCATTCCAAAGAAAAGTGATCCAACAGAGTGTGGAAATTATCAAACAGTATCATTAATATCACAAGAAAGCAAGATTCTGCTGAAGGTTATAAAAAAAAAAAAAAACTGGAACAGCACTTCAACAGAGAACTGTCTGAAGTGCAGGCTGGGTTTAGCAAAGGTCGTGATACTAGGGATATTGTTGCTAATGTCAGATGGATGTTGGCCTAAAGCAGAGAGTACCAGAGGAATGTCTATCTGTGTTTCATTGACTATGCAAAGGCATTTGACTTTGTGGATGACAACAAACTGTGGCTGACTCTGAGAAGAATGGGAATCCCAGAACACTTGATTGTGCTAATGCGAAACCTATACTTGGGCCATGGAGCAGTTGTCAGAACAGAGCAAGAAAACACTGCATTGTTCAAAATTGGGAAGGATATGAGTCAAGGATGTGTCCTATCTCCCTATCTTTTCAATCTGCCTAACAGATTTTCCAGGAGGCTGGGCTCTGTAAGAAGTGTGGCATCAGGATTGGAGGTAGACTCACCAACAACCTGTGTTATGCAGATGACACAACTCTGCTTGCTGAAACTGAGGAGGACCTAAAGAACTTTCTGCAGAAGGTGAAGGACTGCAGCCTTCAATATGGGTTGAAGCTCAACATCAAGAAAATAAAGATTCTCACCACCGGACCCATTGGCAGCATCATGATAGCTGGTGAAGAGATCGAGATTGTTGACAGCTTCAGATTGTTTGGCTCTACAAACAACATTCTCAGTACCAGCAGCCAGGAAATAAAAAGATGAATTGCATTGGGAAAGTCTATTGTCAGAGACATCTCCAAGGTACTGTGGGGCAATGATGTCAATCTGGAGACTAAGGTGAGCCTGATACAGGCCATGGTCTTTGCAATTACTTGCTATGCATCAGAGAGTTGGACAATGACTAGGGATGATAGAAGGAGAGTTGATGCCTTATAGCTGTGGTGCTGGAGAAGAGTGTTGAATATACCATGGACTGCTAGGA
>NW_006399759.1:32519957-32521771 GCF_000299155.1 Elephantulus edwardii | reverse complement strand
GTTTCGCATTAGAATGATCAAGTGTTCTGGAATTCCCGTTCTTCTCAGAGTCAGCCACAGTTTGTTATGGTCCACACAGTCAAATGACTTTGCATAGTCAATGAAACACAAATAGACATTCCTCTGGTATTCCCTACTTTCAGCCAAGATCCATCTAACATCAGCTACAATATCTCTAGTACCACGATCCCTTCTAAACTCAGCCTGGACTTCTGGTAGCTCTCTGTTGATGTGCTGTTCCAGTCATTTTTGGATAATCTTCAGTAGAATCTTGCTTGCATGTGAAATCAATTAGAGAGTGAGAGAGAGATTGAGATTGAGTCATTCTGGAGAGTGTTAAACCAGGATGCTCCTTGGAGGCAAGGATTCTGAGGCTTCGTCTGACATACTTTGGACATGTTGCAAAGAGGTCCTTGGAGAAGGACATCATGCTTGGGAGGGTGGACGGAGAGCACAGGAGGGGAAGGTCCTCTATGAGTTTGATTGATTCGCTGTCTGGGGTAATCAGAATGGGTGTGTCGGAGACACTGCGATTGGCACAGGACAGAGCAGAGTTTAGGTTGTTGTACATAGGGTCACGATGAGTTGCAAGTGACTCATATATACCATGTTGTTGCTGTGTTTTATTGAGTCAGAATAGATCCATAGTTGATGCAATTAACAGCATGAGAGGAGACTTCCCATCCTTCTACAGAATAGCTAGTGAGTTAAAACTGCTTGCTTTTGGGATTGTAGCATAGTTTCTTATGTTGTTGTTGTTGTTGTTGTGTACAGTAGAGTGAGAACAGACCCATAACTGACCCCTCCAGCGGGTTTTCGGAGGAAGTCATCTCACGAGAAGAAATTGTCCATCCTTCTCTGGCGAAGTAGCTGGTGGATTCAAACTGCGTACCTTAGGGATTGCAGTGCAGATTCTTGACACTAGGCTCTAATAACGCAAGATTGACAATTTGTTCCAAATTACAAATGTTACTGTCGTCATGTACCATCGAGTCAGAAATAGCTCATATCTGACCCTCTTGTATGTTTTAAGAAGCAGTAAATAACAAGGGAGGAGATTGCTCATCTTTCTTCCTGAGAGCAAATGGTGGATTCAAACCTCATGCCTTTGGATGAGCAGAGCAACTGCTTACCACTAAGTCAGTGGAACTCCGTAAATGGTAAATACTTGTAGCTAATTACTTTTAATTTTGTTCCTTCTAGAATTTGTGAGTGGCACTAAAATAAAGTGTTTGACTAATAACCGAGAAATGGCAACTTAAAATCATTTAGAGATGTCTTAGGAGAAATGGATAGCAATTTACTTCTGAAAGAAAGGAAAATGTTACTCAGTGACATATGGGGGTTAGCATGAGTTAGAAGCAGCAACACTCTTTCTCTTTTCCTATCCCTATCTCTGTGTATATGTCTCTACGTTCTATATGTCAGACACTTTGTTCAATATCTTATTTGTATATTTAAATTTATCCACTTAACACTTTTAAGTAGACAGTGTTATTATTCTCATTTTACAAATGAAGAAATGGATTTGGTGACTTGCCAAAGAGTGTACATTATGCAGTTACAAAGTCATCTTTTGACTTCTGGACATCTCAATCCAAAACAATACTTTTATTCATTATATCATAGATAAATTTTACATTGTCTCAATATTAAATGAAGGAACTCTGGTGGTACAACATTAAGCAATGCTATTGTTGTTATCTATCTATTCTTGGAGCCTTATTTTTGGCCATGTCCTTCAAAGCAGCCTGAACTTCTTCTTTCATCACCATAGGCTCTTGCTCATATGTTGTTTCATGAAATTCTTCTGT
>NW_006399759.1:32478211-32519857 GCF_000299155.1 Elephantulus edwardii | reverse complement strand
GGCTGCTGGTGCCAAGACTGTTGACTATGGAGCCAAGCAAACTAAAGCTGTGTACAATCTCAATCTCTTCACCATCCATCCTGATGCTGCCAATTGGTCCGGTGGTGAGAATCTTTGTCTTCTTGACATTGAGCCTCAATCCATATTGTAGGAAAGGTAGAGGGTCAAAAAAAAGAAAGTAATACTCTCAACATGATGCACTGACACGGTGATTGAATCAAAGGACTGGAGTATTACAGAAATAATGAGGGTGGCTCAAAATAGGGCAAGCCTCGGATTTACTATTCATAGGGTTCGGATGAATTATAGGCAACCTGATGGCACCTAACAACAACAACAACAATAATATTAGTCAAAGTCTCTGACAAGTCCATTTTCAAGAGTTGGAGAACCAAATCCATCTTCTAATGAGAACTGATGGGAGGAGGAGTGGCATCTACTTCCATAATAGCTTGCCTCCGGAAACCCTATGAACCTGGAGAGAGGATGAGAGAGACACACGCATTGAGGAATCTCCTTCATAGGGTCGCTATGAGTCGCCTGCTACTCGGCGGCACTTAACAACAACAACAACGAGAACTCTTTCATAGCCATTGAATTGTAACCAGATCATAGCTGACCTTTTATTGGGTTTTTGGAGGCTGAAAACTAACAGCAGAGGAGAGATAATCCATCTTCTCCTGTAAAGCCTCTGGTAGAACTGACAGAGTCAGTTGGCAGTACTAACTATGCTGCCAGAGTTCTCTTTCTAATGAAAGCAGCTCCAAAAGAGTCATTGAATTTTTTCACTTAGCCACTTATTAATGTACTACCCTCATATATGTAAGAAAATATTGGTGACTCATAGTCCAAATGAAAATAAGACAGGGAACAAAAAGCCTGATCTCAGATGAGAAAAGAAGGTAACACATCCGAGACATATTAGCATATTATGAGGCTTTTACAAATTACTAGCACTTAGCACAGTTCTTGGCACATGAAGGGCTTCCATAGTCACAAGAGAGCTAATAGACAGGATTTTGCTACTATGAGTATATTATATGAGTGAATTTCTCATTCTAAACTTCCCAGGAAAGGTGCCAGGGAAATCTTATTGCAAAACTAGCAGTTTATTGGGTTAACAAAGAGAACATTCAATTAAGGCATTATTCAGAACACAATGGGATCATTTCAGTTGTGAAATGAAGACTTAAAAAATAATCATTTAGAAACACCCAGGAAGCATCTGAAGACCAGATGCAGTCTCTCTTCACTCAAGCTTAGACTAAGAGTCCTTGCAAGAAAAAAGGTGTGGCAAATTTAGGGTTCAAGTCAAGGTATTTCTGCCCCAGTACAAAGTCTAACCTCTTTTTAAAACAAGATACTCGGACTCATTTAACCAGAAGCAATGATGATGGTCACTATGTACCTGTAACAATCCTAAGCACTATTTGGATATAGAGGAAAATGTGGCGTGAACACAAGGACTGCCCTTTTCCATGATGCCTGTTAGAGTTCAGGGCAATTCTTGGGTATCATGTCACGGTCAAGTAAAATGTGAAAAGATGAAAGCAGGTGGACTGAAACAATCCATAATGTAACCATGGAGCTCCTATATATGAGAGAAGAAACTTTGAGGATTAAATAACTTCAACTGTTTCAATAGTGTTCAATATCTTACCTTCTTTCCCTTCTTGCGAAATATAAAAAAACCTGTGACTCCTTGTCTTGCCTGCTCTCCAGTTCTCACACATTTGCTCTGAGGAAGCATGTCACGTCGTGAAGCACAACATGGAGAGATTCGCACAGTTAGGAATTGAGAGTGGTGACCAGTTGACAACCAGAAATGGAATGGCATCCTTCATCAGCAACACTCAAGGTCTTAACTCCCGCCAACAACTACACCAGTGACCTTGGTGAGTCGTCTTTCCACACATGAACCTTCAGATGAGATCTCAGGTCTGGCTTACGTGTTGACTGCAGTCTCATTATAGAATTCGAAGTAGGTGATCAGATAAAGTATTTCTTGAATTCAGACCCACAGAGATAATATGTCTATATTGTTTTAGGACACAAGTTTTACATTTTCAGAGGAAGGAAGTAATTTGTTAGCAGAAATAGATAACTGATGTGTTGATTAATTGCTATTAGGTGAGCAATGGATGCCTTTGGACTGTGGTGTTGGAGAAAAGAACTGAATATCCTATGGATTGCCAAAAAAATTACTAAATATGTCCTGGGGAAAGTGCAGCCAGAGTGCTCCTTGGAGGCAAAGATGATAAAACTTCATTTCAAATCCTTCAGGCAGATAATTTATTTTTATTTTTTTTTTATTTTTTTAGGCAGATAATTTTTGAAGAAGAACATCATGCTCAGAAAAGTAGAGGGTCAGTGAAAGGAAGGAAAACTCTCAACTAGGGGGATTGACACAGTGGCTGTCGCAATGAGCTCTAGTGTGTGAGAAAGTCTGAGGAGGGCAATGAATAGGACAGGGTTTAGATCTGTTGTAGGGTCACTCTGGGTCTTCCTCGACTTGCTGGACCTAACAACAATAAATTCATGTTCAGCAAGACTCCTAAGAACCCTACTGACAGCAGAACCAAGCACGGCTTGTTCCTGCATTATCTTCTTAATCATTATAGTGTTTGAGGCTATTCTTGCACCCACTTTATACTTGTGTTACTTCACATCAATGAAAGTCTTCCTCTTTTGCTGACTTTCCATTTCTCATTTTCCAAGAAACTAGTCCCTCCTGATAGCATGCCTAAAGTAACACAAACGACATGTGGCTTCATCACTAATTCAAAGACATCCATTCTTTCTTCCTTCCTAATTGTCCAGTTTTCACATTCATGTGTCCAGCTGAAAATACGGTTTGGGTCAAATGTCTTTATGGTGACATCTTTAGCTTGTAACACTTTAAGATTTGCCCAATGTAATGTTTGTTTGATTTGCTATTTCCACAAGTGTCAATAGTAGATAAAATGAAATCCTTGACAACTTCAATCTTTTAATTTTTAATCTGTTTATAATTATGGTTATTCCTGGTTCAGGTATGAATATTTTTGTTTTTATTCACAAAGGCTATCCTCTGATATTGATAATATTACTATCTTGATCAAATTGCTATAATCTGATACTAAACAGGACTATCAATTGAGTTATTTTACTAAGGAGATTTGGAAGACAACTGTCTGGTGACTGAAGAGATGTGCATTCTCTTTCCATGGAGTCGACAGCCTTTGAAACCCAATGGAGGGTCAGCTATGAGTTGGTTCTGACTCGATGGCAATGGGAGTGGGAGGGAATTATTATACTGTCTGATTCCTGACTAACACCTATCTTCATCCAGAGGCCAGGGAAGAAAGTGTTAAATCCAAAGAAGTCCTAGCTCCTTAGCCTAGCATTTCCGCTTCTCCATAGTCACATCTTAGTTATTTTACTTTACTCCCTCTAACACCTGCCTCTGATTCAGGCATACTTGATTACTTGTTCTTATTTGAGTAGGTCTGTATCTTCTCCTTCTGTGTATGGTAGCCACAGAATCTTTTCTCAGAAATACCCCTATCTTGACCTATTGATATTCTGCTCTAGTTTTAAAGCCAGCTCAAATGCTTTCCCCAATATCCTGACCGGAGAAAACTTCTTTCCTCTTCAAAACCTTCTAAAGTGTTTTTAGGTTCCTGTGCATTTATTTATAAATATATCGAAGCCCCACTATATATCAAAGACTACTCCAGTGGAGATACAGAGGCAAAAATTCCCCCCTATCCTTTCATTTCTACCTTATGACCGGTTTCTACAGTTGACTTTGTGGTAGGACGACATTATGCAAATCCTGCGAGTCTCAACTCTATTATAAATTCTAAGAGCAGAAACATGGTCTTAGCATTTTCTGTTTGCGGTAGCAGAGTAGCAAACACAGGAACTGTCATTTGACAAGAACTCAGTCAAGCAATAAAGTAGATTGAGTAGATCCCCAATAGTGTGAAAATGACATGAGCAGCTGAATCAGAATCATTTCAGTGACTAGTCCAAAGGGGTCAGTCTGCATTATTCAACTCAGTGTTAATGTCTATAACTTATGTCAAGAATTCCTGTTCCCTGCTATTATCATGGGGTTTATAGGTAAGGTGATGAAGCATAAAGTGCTTCAAATGAAATAAAAAGGCAAGAAAAATATCTCTTTTTTTCCATTCTTTTATTCCTCTTCTCTCTCAGAGAAAAGGGGCTTGCTAATAGAGTTAGGTCAAGCCATTTAGAACCTGAGGCAAAATGAAAATTAGTAATACTAGTCCAATGTTTATTTTAAAATTTGATTGTTTGTTACACCATCAGCACTTTGCATTAACTTATTTTTTAAAAAAATACTGCATTAAAATATAATTTGTCTTGATTACCAAGTTTTGTGGCACTATTTGTGCCTGGGGCAAATGAGTCACTACCCTCATCTTTGTCCCAGCTTTAGCTACATAATTACTAAAGAAATACTCATTTGGCCTGGGTAGGAAACTAGTCAGAATTATTTTTAAATAATCTTATCTATGAAATGGTAGTACACCCAGGATCCTGGCAGGTTGTTTATAGAACACTTTGGGCCGCATTGTGAAATGACTCTCTTTCGTCATTTGGAAGTATCTGGCTTCTGCTTGCAGGCATTGGAGGGAAAATAGGGCTCTTTCTCTCTGCGATGTTTTAGGAAGAGGCCTTAGAATTTGGGGAAAGAGCTAAAGTCTTTCCGGAATGTGATCTTTTACCAGTTTGCCTATGTTTTCATAGGGAAGTTTTGTAAACTTAGAAAAAGGGAACACCTCAGCAGCATCTGGGTCTGAAAATGACCGAGGTATGTCTTTGAAAGCTCCTGTTGTTGTTGTTGTGTGCCCTCAAGTCGCCTGCTACTCATAGTGACCCTATGTTTAATCGTTCTGAAGCCTGCCCTGTCCTGAGCCAGTCTCACTGACTCCGACACACCTACTCTCATTGCCCTAGTTACTGTATCAATTCATCTCATCTGAGGTCCTCATTTTCTGCGCTGTCCCTCCACCCTTCTGAGCATGATGTCCTTCTCCAAGGATTGATCGCTCCTGGCCACATTTCCAAAGTATGTGAGACAGAGCTTCAGAATCCTAGCCTCCAAGGTGACACTTGGATTCACCCTTTCCAAGACAGACCTATTTTATTCTCTTGGCAGTCCGTGGTATGTTCAAGACTCTTCTCCAGCACCACAACTCCAAGGCGTCAATTTTTCTTCAGGTCATTATTTTCTACCTGGGAATCCCTGAGTGTCTCTTTACACACATGTGTCTTAAGGCTCCTGCTTCTTACTCAGTTACGAACTTCTAGACGAAAGGGGTGATCTTTGCTTATCTTTAGCTTCATTACCAAGTCACAGAGCTAACCAGAAAAATTAGAAAGATGACAAAATAGTATCAAACTGAGTTATTGTTTTCTATTATGTGCCATTGAGTGGACTACAAATAAATCATAGTGACCCTACAAACACTAGGTCATAGGTCACTTGCCCTCTCGCCTCAGACTCAAGATTGCGAAAATGCTCAAGCTCCTTGTTATAGTCACCATGTAAATGCTCCTTGTTGAGGGTCTACAGCCCTTTCCCTGACCCTCTATCTTCCCCAGGATGTTGTTTTAATTCAAAGATTGATCCCTTTTTATAACATATTCAAAGTATATGAGACAAAGAGTGACCATCCTTGCCTCTAAGGAGCACCTTGATTACACTTCCTTCAAGACATGTTAGTCTGTTTTGAAGTAAAGTAGCGGTGTTAAAACTGATATGAATTCCAGAGTGGCAGTGTTTGGTTTTCCATTGCTTTCACAAATAGTCAGCAGATCAGAAGACATCGTGTTATGGGGAAATCTGCTTTTAGGTACCTCTCCAAAATACTGAGAAACAATGATGCCAGTTTGAAGATGAAGATGTACCTGATTCAGGCTATGTACCTGAAAGCTGGAGAACTAATAAGAATGACAGAAGAAGAATTGATGCCTTTGAGTTATGGTATTGGAGAAGAGTGCAGAGTATTTCATGGACTGCCAAAAGAACAAAGAGCAATGTTTTGGAAAAGATGCAGCCAGAGAGCTCTTTGGAGGCAAAGATTATGAAGCTTCATCTCTCATACTATGGATATGTTGCTAGGACAGGTTATTTCTTGTAAAGCGATGTTGTTTTCGTTTTGTTGTGTTGACTGCCGTCGAGTCGAGCACTACTCATAGTGACTCTATGAACAAGAGACCTAATGTCTTTCTATAACTTTAATCATTTCTCCAAGTTCATAGAGTTTCCACAGGCATGTGGTTTAGGAAGTGGATGCCATTCTTGCTTCCAAACCTGTCCTATGACTGGGAGCTCCACCAAACACTGTCCACATTGGTAAATTATTCTGGTATTTGATACCCCAATGGCACAAGGTTTGGCATCACAGTAAACCCAGATTACCTCACTACAACAAATTGGCAAGGAGTGATAAACAAAGTAGAAGAATGTTTTTCCAAACTATAACAATACTAGTCTCACATAGCTTAAGTGACGTCAAATCAAATGTGACTCATAGCAACCCTATGAACAAAAGTCCTGAACTCTGTTCTATAATTAACATAATTTCTTTATGTTTATAGTTTCTAGAGTTTCCAGAGGCATTTGGTTTAGGAAGTGGATGCCACTTCTGCTTCCAAACCTGAATCAATCTGGAAGTTCCTCCTAACACTGTCCATGATGGGTAACCACCATGGCATTTGACACAGCTATGATACAGTGACTGGCAACTTCAGTACAGCAAATAGACAAACGACTGCTGTACCACTTAAAGAATGATCATTCTTATATTAATAAATTTGGCCCCTGGTCCCCGAGCCCTATGGAATTTTAAAGACACGCCCAGCAAATGCTCTTGACCATCATCCTTAAAATGGCAAAGGGTCCATGAAAAAAGGGAAGACCTCCAATTAAGTGGATTGACACGGCAACTGCAGAAATGGGCTCAAATGTATGGGAGAAGATGAGGATGGCACAGGACAGGACAGGATTCAGATCTGTTGTTCATAGGGTCATCATGAATCACACAATTCAACAGCAGTTAACAACAACCACCACCACCTTCACAAGGGTGGTCAAATTCCACCAACAGTAATAGCAGCATAATGCCAATTCTCATGGTGTCGTACATGTCCCTTATCTTTTTACCAGTTCTGGCATCAACCATTCCTTTTAAAGCACTCGGTGCGTCTATACTACACTTGGTAATTCATTTCAATGGACACACAGAAATCACAGGCAATATTCACCGTTATGTGACTTGTTAGGGAAATAACAATTTACGACTCAAGACTAAGACTGCTCAGAATATAGATTTTCTGTCAGGAAAACCTCTTGTTGTTGTGTACCATTGGATCAAAATCAGCCCATAAGTGATACTCCAGCAAATCTTCGAAAGCAGTAAATAGCATGGGAGGAAACTGACCATCTCTCTCCCAAAATAAAACTGGTGGGCTTGAACTCCAGGTTATTGGATGGGCTACACAGCTATTTAACCTCTAGACCACCAGAGGTCCTTTTTCGCCATGCTAAACAAGGTCAGCCTTTCTCTTTCTCTGTGTGCCTCACAACTGTGCCCTGCTTGGGCAGGTGTCACAAAACTCTTTTAACTTTGCCAATTATGCTACCAAAGACACTTCTATTCTGCAACAACCTAGGCCTATAGCCTCTCAGTTCTCACTGCATGAGGCAGCAAGCAGAATAGTTCCCTGATAAGTATCACAAAGCACCCAGTCCATCAGATTGGTCCCTGATTTGACACTTCTGCCATCATTGCTGTCATTTTCTCATCTTGTGCCGTCTTGGACTATCTCACCAGCATGAAAGCTCTCCATCTCTGGTTCCTACAGGGATCTTATGTACAAAAGATGCAAGATCTACGGCTCTTCTTTTTTTAGATAGTGAGAACCCATTTTATGCTTCTGCTACGACTAAATTTAAGTGCAATGGGATGGTAAAACTGTCCAACCCTCTTATTAGGATTCTGTCTGTCTTATTTGCATGGTCCCCCCTGCAAGGTGCCATTGACCTTATGGGCAAGTTATCGAATGGTGTGCCACAAATATTTTACATTTGCCTAGCCCTATTGAGTCATGTGGTGGAAGTGATAAAATTATGACTTCAAAAAGCCACACCAATCATTCCCTGCTCTATAAAGTGGGCAAGAAAGATGGGAAAGGAGGTGGAGAAAATGCTATTAATCATACTAGCAGTACTACTACTGATGGTTGTTGTGCGTATCATCAAGTCAGAACTGACATATAGCTAACTCTCCAACAGGTTTTCAGAGGCAGTTAATCACCAGGGAGGAGACTGTCCATTCTTCTCATGAGGAACAACTGGTAGAATCAAACCACGTGCCTTGGAGATTACAGCATAACTTCTTAACCATTAGGCCACTGGAGCTCCAGAGTTGTAAGTGGTACGTATGAATATTACCATCTAGACCCTGTACTAAGCACCTCAGCTGCATGATGTCACTTAAGCCTCACAAGAATTTTATGAAATTGGTATGATTTTTACTCTGTTTTAAAGAAACAGTGTAGTAGTATCGATTTACTAAAACCACAGAACTACTACATTTGAAAATAAAACCAAACGTGCTAAATTTGAGTTGATCCTATATTCCCAACTCCATAACACTGTAGAGCACAGGAGAATTATGCATAGAGCTCCCAAGGCTGGAAATCTTTACAGAAGCAGATTGACACATCTCTCACCATTGGAGCAATTGATGGATTTGAACTGCTGGTCTTTTTATTAGCAGTCCAGTGCTAAACTACTGCATCACCTGTCCTTTGAGAATAATAATAAACATTTGCTGAGTGATGTTGGGATGACTTTTGACTTAATCTCTTTTTAGCTGCATTTTTGCTTAAGGTCTCTCAGGGTGCAGTGTAAGGAGTCAATGAGGAGCTGTGCCATATAGAAAACTGTTCATTTACTTCCATAAAAATCCCTAGATGTTATATTAGTTAGTCGTTATAACAGAGAACATGAAGCCCGAGGCCTGAGGTACACCTCAGACTAAGAATGAGGCCTTCACTTTGTCAACCTGTCACCCTAGTTCACACAGCAGTGCCCCATCCCATACTTCCAGACTCACATGTCATTGTTAGGGGCCATCAAAACTCACATAGAGACCCATAATCTACAACGATGGGCTAAACACTAATAAATAAATCTAAAGAAGAGCAAGTCTCAATCTTTGAGTACTTGAAACCCACGTTGTGTGAGATAAAACTCACGTTGTCCTGAGTGATCATGATTATACTGAGGGATAATCTGTGGGTGTTCTGTACCATCAAGTTGGAACTGACCCACAGCTGACCCTTCTGCCCGTTTTCAGAGGTAGTTAATTGAACTGGAGGAGATTGCTCATCCTTCTCCTGCAGAGCAACTGATGGATTCGAACTTCTTGCCTTCAGGATTGCAACGTAGCTTCTTACCACTAGGCCACCAGAGAGGTATAATCTACACATATTTACATTGTCTCAATAAAGTTTTTAAAGTACTACAAAACCAGTTATTTGTATAACTTGTTATTTTATTAACCATAACAGAGTGTATGTATATTTGAAAGCTGACTATGCAGACATGAGAGACACAGTATTTTTTCCATCTATAATCAATAAGGCGTATTATTCCAGATATAGATAGGGCTCCATGCTGTGAATGTTGTGTAGTAAGCCAGCTGAGGGATCCACATATAAGAACCTGAAAGCATCTACTGTTCCATAGATGTCTCCATGTCTCTTCAACATGTTTCCTCCTCCACAATTATTATTGTCGTTTTCAAATGAAATCCTACACAAAGAACCCCATTACATGGCACAGAAATTACTTAAGATTTTAAGTAATTCTAAGACAAACAAGGGAAATGAGAGAGGACTGGAAAAGATGGAAGGAGAGAGAGGAAGGAAGGATGTCAAAGGAGCAGTGGGAAAGGCAGCTATGTCATCCTGGGAGCACGTGATCTGCTAGAAAGAGCGCCAAGGAGCAGATTCCTCCTCTATCTACTGGGCCGAGCAAGGAAACCTACTTTACAGAAGTAGGACTGAGGGGGCAAATCATAATATTTTTCCATACATTAGCAAATACTGTACCCTTGTTAATACTCATAAATCTTAATCTGAGCTTTTGGCTTTCCAAAGTCATATTGTTAATAGCTGGACTGGGGCCCAAATAAGAGGAAATGCCAATACATCATTACTCAAACAGCAGTCAGATACTTACACCTTCATTGTTCTCATATTAAAGTTCAGATTTTAAAAGTTCAAAAGGAACCTAAGCAACCATTTGTCATAGCTCACATTGTTTGTAAGAAAGCTAGTGTCATATCTCTGTTATGCGTAAGAGGTGACAAAGGTCAGGGAAGGTAACAGAGTAACTGAAGGTCCGTGGAAGCTAGTGTGAAACAGACGGGTGACCCAGACAAGGTCTAACTTGCTCTTTCGAGGTTAGGCTGGTTTCTGGGCATGAAGCACACTAGATTTACCAAAACGTGTGTGTGTGTGTGTGTGTGGTTAGACTGAATCTAATTTTTTGGGTAACTGAGCACACTAGATACTATGTCAATTTATAAAACTTCCTGGACTAGCCAGTGCAGCTTACCTGTTTCACTTTTCTATATTAGTTAAGCAATACATCACAAGATGGTTAATAATTGGCAGTTCCCAGAAAATTCTCATGTGCTAGATTTCCCACACTCTAATTAGAATAAATTTTTTTAAAAAATCAAGCCCTAACAAAAATAATTCCATTAATATCACATTTCACTTGTGGGTACTCAACAGCTATTTTCTTACATTAAATAAAAAGACATTGAAGGCGTTTCCATTTTTACTTTGGAAAAGCTAATATCTCTTGATTGTTGTTTTCTTTATAAAGTGGGAATAATACTCACTTAGTAGAGTTGTGTGGGAACCAGAGAGAAAGTAATAAGTATATCATTCAAAAGTTGAAGCACAATCATTTTTAAAATTAGTAACAGAGAAGACCCAATAACAAGACAGTTTAGGAGAGGGAGTTAATATGTTAAGTTCCAAAACCTAGAAGCAAGCTACAAGCCTCATCAGTACCTCAGCAGAAAGCCCAGAATCACTGTGACCCTGGCCAAATGAATGCTGAGAAGGTGCACACCTTCCTTCCTGGATTTCTTCATTCTCTCATAAATGGAACCATGTAGGGTTTCCTTGCTGTGTTCAGACGACTGCCTCCTGGTCCAAGAACAGGTTTCACATAAGTACGATCAAGTGTTCTGGAATTCCCATTCTTCTCAGAGTTAGCTAGAGTTCATTTTAGTCCACACAGTCAAATATCTTTGCATAGTCAATGAGACACAGATAGACATTCCTCTGGTACTCTCTGTTTTCAGCCAAGATTCATCTAACATTAGCCACAATATCACTAGTAATAAGACCCCGTCTAAACTGGGCCTGCGCTACTGGCAGTTGTCTGTCAATGTGCTGTTCCAGTCATTTTTGGATAATCTTCAGCAGAATCTTACTTGCATGTGATATTAGTGACATTGTTTGATAATTTCTGCACTCTGTTGGATCACCTTTCTTTGGAATAGGAACAAATCTAGATCTCTTCCAGTCAATTGGCCAGGTGGTTGTCTTCCAGATTTCTTGGTACAACTTGGTGAGCACAACTAGGGCAGCGTCTGTTTGTTGAAATATATCAATTGGTATACCATCAATTCCTGTGGCCTTGTTTTTTGCCAATTCTTTCAGAGAAGCTTGAACTTCCTCCTTGATTATCACAGTCTCTTGCTCATATGGCCTTCAAAATTGGAAAGGGTATATGCCAGGGTTGTGTCCTATCTCCATGCCTTTTAAATCTGTATGCAGAACATATTATCTCAGAGGCTGGGTTCTATGAGGAGAAATGTGGCATCAGGATTGGAGGAAGACTCATCAACAATCTGTGTTATGCAGAGGACACAACCCTGCTTGCTGAAACTGAGGAGGACCTGAAGCGCTTGCTGTAGAAGGTCAAGGACTGCAGCCTTCAATATGGATTGAAGCTCAACATATAGAAAACAAAGGTTCTCACTACTGGGCACATTGGCAACATCGTGAAAGATGGTGACGAGATTTAATTGTTCACAGCTTTAGTTTGCTTGGCTATACAATCAACACTCTTGATACCAGCAGCCAGGAATTTAAAAAACATACTTCATTGGGAAAGTCTGCTGTCAGAGACCTCTCCAGAGTACTGAAGAGCAACAATGTCACTCTGGAGACTAAGGTGTGCCTGATACAGGCCATGGTCTTTGTATCACTTGCTATGCATCAAAGATCTGGACAATGACTAGGGAAGATAGAAGGAGAATTGATGCATTTGAGCTGCGGTGTTGTAAAAAGTATGGAATATACCATGGACTGCTAAGAGAACAAACAGGTTCCTCCTTGGAGAGGGTTAAACCCGGCTGGCTGCTCCTTGGAGGCAAGGATTCTGAAGCTGTATCTGACATATTATGGACATGTTGCAAGGAGGGACCAGTCCTTGAAGAGGGATAGCATGCTTGAGAGTGTGGAGGGACAGTGCAAAAGAGGAAAACCCTCAAGGAGATGGATTGATTCAGTGATGGGGGTAATAGGGTTAGGTGTGTCAGAGACACTAGGATTGGCACAGGATAGAGCAGCAGCGTTTAGGGCTGTTGTACATAAGGTTGCTATGAGTTCTAAGTGACTCAACAGCACATAACAACAACAGCAATACATAAAAGGAAAGCAAAAACCCTTAGCAGGACTGGCAATTTGTTCACAGAAAGCAACGAGAAGAAGCAAAACATTGTTAGCTATTATTTACTCTGATGATTACCCATTCACAAGGAAAGATTCCTGGGCTGAGTTTTGTAAGCCAATCAATCATGAAGTCTTTCTTCTTAATCTGTCTTAGTTCTGATGTTCCTCTAAAATTTATTTGTCATCATAGAAACAAGCATCCCTCCACTGATGGATAAGTGGTGACTGAATATTACATATACCAGCCAGGAACTGAACACGTTTCCTGCAAGGAAGATGAAAATTCAACAGCTAAACCGCAGAGGCTGAAGAATACTGATTATAAAGCCTGAGGCAATAGTACAGGAACTCAGCTTGGGGTTAGGGAAGCTGAGAAAACTCTTATAAAGGCAAATATTAGAATAGTATCCTGATTTGCTTCCCACAGGATAACTATTTAAATCTTTCATGAGGGGATAATTAGGACCGTTTATCTTTTTGGCTGCCTTATTGACTCTGATGCCATGCATCAAGAATCCATTAGCAAGAGTATCTAGATTGCATTAGTATCACAAACCTCCTTCTTATTGGTCAAACTCACCCAAACCTCCTTGATATTGATCATGTCTTTAAAACCTGAGGCATTCACAAAGCCAAATAAGGGGTACTGAGCAAAGTACAGAGAATGTGCTAGAGAGAAGTCATTTCAGGGAAAGACAGAAACACAACAGGTCCAAAGTCCTCGGCATAGAGGTGGGAATCTGTGGTCCATAGGATGGGGTGCAGAACCAAGAAGGGTGGGAGATGAAGTTGTTCCACATTTCTTGAATTCTAGCCCAATGAGTTCCTATCTCAGCACTAAGGAACAATGATTTTTTTTTAAGCTATATATTAAGAAAGAGGTCTATAGAGCATTTTGCTGAGTGAACTAACTCAGTCTCATGAGGACAAATACTGCGTTGGAACATTATTTTAAAAATAGAATGATAACTAGTAAGACATGTATGAAAGTCCAAATGGGGAAATTGAGGGTGGTGGAGTGTGGGAAGTGAGGGAAAACCACTGGGAAGGCAGAGTTTAGTGGGTGAAGGGAGAGCGTAAAGAAATTAGGAGAGATCCAATGGGGACTTGGAAAGACAGGATAGGCATGTTATTGTTAGGTGCCGTTAAGTCAAGTGTGATTCACAGTAACCTAATGAACAAAAGATCTGAACCCTGTTCTATCCTGTGCCATCTTCACGCTTCCTGACACACAAGAGCCCATTACAGCAGTCACCATGTCAGTCCACCTGGTTGAGGGTCTTCCTCTCATTCACCGACCCTCCATCCTTCCCAACATCATGTTGCTCTCCAAGGAATAGCCCCTCCTAGCAACATGCCCAAAGTATGTGAGGTAAAATCTCATCATTCTTGCCTGCAAAGAACACTCTCTGTACTCTCTCCAAGATGTATCTGTTTGTTCTCCTGGCTGTCCATGGGATGTTCTGTGTTTTTCTCCAACACCACAGCTCAAAGGCATCAAGTCTTTTTCTGCCATCCTTATTCACTGTCCAGCTCTCAAATAGTAGTAGTAGCACAAAGCAATGGTAATTAATTTATAAAACACAATATATAGGGATGATCATATGCAACACAACGAAGGAATGTGTGAAACAATGTACACAAATGAAAAACGAGAAATACAAGTTTTGTATGCAACCCAATATAAAATTTTTTAAAAATAATTACAAATTTAAAACAAAACAAACTGTACTTTGCACAACTTCAGAGGTGCCCATCTCCAGCATTTCAGTGAGAATGGAGTTTTCTGGAGATGTACAGGCTAGTCCGCACTGTAAGTATGAGGTGGCACTGTCTAACATTTCTCCTGGAAGTCTGTCATAGAAGTTTGAACGTAGGTGTGTGACTTGTAAAATTTGCTTATGAATGATGTGGTCACCTGTGAGAAATAGCACATTTTATGGTGGTTTTATGAGTCTTATTAATTATTTGACCAAGTAGATACTTAGCTTAAGGTTTTATACCTTCTGTGTATTTGCTAAATTAATGAATTAACAGAGTGACTGGAGGAACAGTTAAAGATATTTCAGAAAGATGGTGATCTAGAAAATACAAAGTAGGCTAACCAATGAGTCAACATGGTTAGGCTAGCCTACCCAGTCAGTGGATGGGACAAAATACATTTCTTTGAACGAAAATAATCCTCCTCTTAATAGTCATATGTTTTATCATAGGTGCACACACACTATAACTAGATGCTTTAACAACTTCTGTACATTTTCATTTCATTTCCAATAATTTTAGGGGGCTCTGGTGGCCTAATGGTAAGAATCCATGTTACAGTCCCAAAGACATGTAGTTCGAATCCACCAGCTGTTTCACGGGAGAAGAAGGCACAGACTCCTCCCCTGTGATTGTTTCTGAAAACCTTCTGGAGGGTCAGCCATGAGTCGGTTCTGACTGGTCTCCCACACAACAATATTAGTCTATAGGGAGTTGTGCTACTAACCAAAACCTTGAGCCTCTCTGGCAGTTCAATTAGGCCAGCAGCTCTGTGAAAGAGAGATGGACGTTTTCTCTAATTGGAGGGTCTGCTGTCTGACTCCGTGGCAATGAGTTAGTGAGACTTATAAACATTGTATTATTATTTTTCATGTTGGGTAGCTTTCTGTGGATGAATTCCAATAGTGATAATAATAGCAACCACATGCTACATTTCAATTATATTGAAGGTATGATGGTACTTAATTTATAGATATCTTCTGTGATTTTCATATGTCAGACAAAATTTACATTCTACTTCATCCATAGTTTAAACTTTTCTTAATTTACTCAGAATATACAGCTAAGAAATTAACGGAGGGAGATCTTCACCCAGATCTTGCTACAATCATTTTTTTGTCCCCTCCACTTGAGGAAGATTGCTGAGGAAGAGGCTCACACATGTTTAA
Source organism: Elephantulus edwardii (assembly GCF_000299155.1). NCBI lineage: Eukaryota > Metazoa > Chordata > Mammalia > Macroscelidea > Macroscelididae > Elephantulus > Elephantulus edwardii. Next base: position 32,504,141 of record NW_006399759.1, on the reverse strand, counting down.
GGCACTGGTATAAATTTGTCTCATGTATCTTGCACTCGAAGAGCTTCCAAAGACCATATATCCATACATTTGGGCTTTAAAAATGCATAATTTAATCAGAAGTAATGGAGACATTATCAGTCATTATGGCATCCATTACACATCACTATACAGTTATAATTTTCTTGTTCTGTCCTCGATACAATGCTTTCTCATCCCTCAGAAGCCCAGGCACAGCGATTCCATATGACCTCCAGCATTATCTTTCTGATAATCCAATCTAGCCATGTCCTTCCTACTTTAACACAGGCCTTTACATTAATGTCCCCTCTAGTGCAAAGAACATGTTCTCTAGCTGGATCGATCAAACCTTACTAGTTCCAAACCAGATGCCTTTAGCCACCTCCCTGCAAGCTGCTAGTCCTTAAACCATGTTGAGCTGCTAAAATTTTCAGGCCATCCCACTCCTTTGCTTTTGTACATTCCTTCTTTCTGTCTGAAATGCCAATAACAATCTCTTATTCATTTTCTTTATGACTCAGAGGACTTTTTTCCCCCCAGGTCCAGGAAGATAGAAAATATCTTTTTAAAATCATTGCATCTGTGAACCTGGTGTCTGGCACATAGTAGGTTTCTACAAATATTTATTCAACATGAATTCAAGATAAGGTATCTTGCCCTCTGGAAAATCTCCCTAATGTCCAGGAAAAATTTGTTCCCTCGTCACTGCTCCCATACGGCTTTAGATATACTATAATTGCTACATTGTTGCACAATGAAATTATTTGTTTCCATATCTTTCTCTGGGACCAGACTGAGCTAGCTCTTGGGTGGCAGGGACCAAATCTTACTCATACTTGGATCCTTAACATCCAGCACAAGGCCTGGTTTATGGTAAGCCTTCATAGCTTTCCTGGAACTGAAAATATAATTCTAAAGTAATCACGTAAGGTGAGCAGGCCGAATGTTATGCTTCTTATTTTACAAATGAAACCCAGGGAGGAAGAAAAAAAAATGTCTTGATTCAATTTCCATTTGAAATTGGAGGCCCACCCAGGGCTGGAACGCAGGTCTCTCAACCCCTAATTATTACAAAACATTGATATTGGCCCCTGAACAGAGGAGGTGAGTACCTTCCTTTTTGACTTATCACTACCTCAGTCAGTTCCTCAGGGGAAGCAAAAAGGCATGGTGTCATCCTGGAGCAGAGCTGCGTTAAGGATCACAGGCTTAGCAGTCTTGATGGTTGTGGTGAGGTGTTGTTGATCATTGCTCTTAGGTGCCTTCAAGTCAAGTACAATGGCTACTTTAAGAACAACAGATCTGAATCCAGTCCTATCCTGTGCCATCCTCATCATCTCTGACACACTTAAATCCATTGCTGCAGTCACCATGTCAATTCACCTAGTTATGAGTCTTGCACTTTTTCACTGACCCTCCACCTTTTAAAGCATGATGTCCCATTCCAAGAAAGAGCCTCTCCTAACAACATGCCCAAAGTATGAGAGATGAAGCTTTGCCAGCCTTGTCTCCAAAGGGCAATCTGGCCACACCTTTTCCATTATTCTATTACCTTTTCATTGTCTTGGCAGTCCAAGGGTCAGTCAGTACTCTTCTCTAAAACCACAACTCAAAGGGATCAATTCTTCAGCCACATGGAAACATGTGTCAGGCATTGAGTCTTAAGAAGGCTTGAGGAGAATAAGATATGACATAATATGCCAGTAGGCCTGAGGCTTGACTTTCTTTTCCAGCTCTGTGCTTCAGTCCATTCAGTGCCCTATCTCCCTCTCAAGTCAGTTTCTGGGGAACTCCTTATCACTACCATGACTCGGGTTGTCTCAGCAGACACAATTATAAATAGTGTCCTGTTCACTCAGAAGAATCCTAAAGTGAGTGATATAATGCTCATCATACTTACAGCTTCCACTTTCCCACTCCCTACAGAAAATATGCATACATGCATGTAAAAATCTCAGAGAGATTTAAAAATGTAGACTTCCCTTCTCAAGCTCTTTTTTTCTTCTTCAGGTTAGAATTTTTAGTCAGCCTGAGATCCAGCCCCAGTCTTCCTATGCAAATAAGTCAAGCGGAAATTTCTCAAGGAAGTTAAGAATGATTCAGGAGCGAAACTGTAATCCTTCCCTTATTCTCACTATTGAATGAATCTGTGGCTCACATGTGAAGGCTAAGGGAGAAGGCCCTGTGAGGTTGCACTTTCTGACTAGGAGGCAGAAGGGCCCCTCAAACGTTTGTCATTCGGCCACCTCTAGGGGCCTGCCTGGGAGATGAAGAATTAGATATTAAATTTAGTCTGACTCAAACTGGATGGGACGAATAAACACTAGTTAAAACACATTTTTTTTTTTTCTTAAGAAGGGAGGAGTATGTTGAAGAGAGATAACGAAACCAGGTCTTGAAACTCCAGGCAGCAATACTGATGCAAGCATATTCTTCAAAACCAGAAGAAACTAGTCGCTCAGTGTAACATCTAAGAAACGGTGGGTGTCTTAAAAGTTCAGATGATGTCAGTCTCACTGGTTAAAATACCTGAAGGAAGAACTAGTTAGGGAAGAAGCTGTGTAGGGGAAATGGGTCGAAATTGTGGCACTTGTGACTCTGGCCCAGCCACTTCCACTGGATCGCGCAGCGAGGACAGTCAGTGTCTGGGATGGTCCCCGAAACCGCCCCCTCCCCGCGACCGGTGGGTTCGCTCACAAAGCCTCCAGGGCCACGAGCTGCGGAGGGATACGGCACTTTGTTTACCTCGCCCAGGGCCCCGCCAGCGAGCGAGCGCAAAGTCAGCGCCCGACTCCCAGGCCAGGAGCTGCAGTTGCCGCTGCAGCCGCCGCGCCGCCTGCACGCTGCGGGGAGCCGCCCGGGGACTGGCAGCGGCGAGTCTGATTGATGGGCGCCGGACTCAATGAGGGGGGCCCTGGCTGGGGGGTGGGGCGGGGCTGTCTCTGGTCGGAGCCAACCCTGGGTGCCGGGGGAGGGTGGGGGTGGGGGTTCGGGGCGGGAGGCTCCGTGGAAATGTGTCGGTGACATTGAATGGGGAGACTCAGTGCGAGCGAGGCGGGCGCGCGCACACCCGCGCACACACAGCCCCGCTCACTCCGAGATCCCCGGCCACGTAAGTAACTATTAATACCGCCTCGCCGGGAGATGCGGGCTTGCTAAACAAGGGGATTGGCCTCCGGGATCCTTGGCCATCCTCTTTTAATTTTTTTAAACCCCCATTCCCTCCTTTACCTTTGAGGGAGAAAGAAAAAAAGAAGTAAAAGGTATCTTTTTTTTTTCCCCAAAAAAACAAATACCGCCAGGAAATTGGGATTGCGGATAGGAGGAGAAGTGGTAGCAAATTTCTCCCAAGGAGAGCCAGTTACACAGCGGAAAAGCGACGCCGAGAGTTGGCAAGATTGGAGGTGCATCACCTTAAAACGCCGGGAGGACCCCCCACCCCCCTGAAGCTCGTGCGGGGGAAATCAGAGACGACTGATCTGCCGCCGTCCCTGACTGCACTTCTTGCTTTATTCAGAGGACCTGGAGGAGAAGCGAGAGGAAAGCAAGTCAGGAGCATGAGCTTGTACTGACCCCTCCGCGCCGACGGGCCAAGCCCTGGGGTTTGTCGTGGTACCTGCGCCCGACCGGCTCCGCAACTCTGTCCCCAGCTTTTGCAATCTTTTGTTGGCAGCGCTGACCGCTCCAAGTTAAATGCTCGCTCGTAATTTTTTTTGTTTTGTTTTGTTTTGTTTAATTTTTGGAGAGCGCTTGCGATCTTGGAAAAGACTCAGACGCCATCTACAGTTAAAACGTAGGTAACGGCTCTCTCCTGCTCCCCCCTCCCCGCTTCCACGCCCCCCACCCTTGCCTCTCCACCAAAAAAGGGGGTGCTGCACGGATTTTGTCTGCGGTGCATTGCAAAACGGTAGATTCGTGCTTGTTTTCTCCATACCCCCCCTTTTTTGGTTGGGTGTCCAAGGCATTGAGATTGAGCCGCCACTGTGGACGCGGTGAAGACAGCACAAACTACAGTCAGGGCTCCTCCGCCCCGTCTGTGATTCGGAAGGCTGCGTGGGGATCGCTTAAGGAAAACCCAGCGCCGCAGCTCCCACCTTAGCAATTCGGTCACTCCTCTAGATCCACGCTGGGAAAACAAACAAACAAGACACGGAGAGAGAGAAAGAAACACTCCAAGTGCAGCGATTCTGCACATCGCCGGCTGCTTTGGAGTAACAAAAGGACCTGAGTTGCCTGCCAACTGAGTACTCCAGGTTCAGAACAGACTAGGTGCCCGGCAGTGCTCTTTTGGGGGCTCTGAACTACTTCTCCACGTAATCCTTTTCCCGTCCCTCCCCTCTCATCCTCCTTTTAAATCCCTGACACCGAGGCGCCTGCAGCCGCACTCGCCAGCGACTCGTCTCGCTAGTGGGTTGTTGGGGTTTTTTTTTGTTTGTTTGTCGTGTGTGATCCCCACACTCATGAACATACACAGGTCTACCCCCATCACAATAGCAAGATATGGGAGATCGCGGAACAAAACCCAGGATTTCGAGGAGTTGTCGTCTATAAGGTCCGCCGAGCCCAGTCAGAGTTTCAGCCCGAACCTCGGCTCCCCGAGCCCGCCTGAGACTCCCAACTTGTCGCATTGCGTTTCTTGCATCGGGAAATACTTATTGTTGGAACCTCTGGAGGGAGACCACGTTTTTCGTGCGGTGCATCTGCACAGTGGAGAGAAGCTGGTGTGCAAGGTAAAGAGCCTGGGGGTTGGGTTTTTATTTTGTTGTGGTTTCCCCCTCCCATTTGTTTATTTGTTTGTTTTACCTTTTTAAAAAACGCTCCTGGCTCTTAGCCTGGGGCTTAAGAGGGGGGGTGGGAAGGAGGGCGCAGAAGGTCACCGAGCTCTCCTGTCTGGGGGATGGTGGTTCGTGGGATAATTACCCGCGCCCTTGTGAAATGGACCTATTTCTTTTTATTTGTTCACGTTGGACTAGTTGCGAAGTTTTCAGACCGTTTCAGACAATGGGGCGGGCTGCGGCGGGGGCGTTTTGGGGAGAGCCCTGGGCGGGGGAGCGGCCAGACCGCGCCGAGGCCACGGCCACGCGTGCTCCCCAAAGCACGCTGAGATCCGCCGCGCGGTGCCGGCTTCCACCGCCAAAGGGATCTGTGCCTGGATCCAGCTCCCCTCCCTTTCCAACATGGAAGTAGGGAATCCCCCGCTAATTTTAAGTCTCTGATGACTTGGTTCCTTTAAAGGCCATTGTTCTTAGCAGCGTGCAGGTGTTAAACCTTTGTTCCAAAGGTGCCCTTTAAAGCACACACACAAAGGTATCCCCTCTGGCTGAGCCCTGGGGCCCGGCGCTGGGCAGGAGTTTACAAAGAGCTTTTTCCTGCCTGGAACCTTGAAAGGGAGGTTGGAGGGTAGAAATCAAAGCCGCCGACACACCTTTTTTGGATGTAGGAAACGGTGAATCCTTTGGGTCTTTTTTGTCTGTTTCCTTCTCTTCTCATACCTAGACTTCCTAGACGTCCCCCTCCCAACACACCTCCCCCGGTCCGCCTCAACACACACACCTTTGCCTGGAAGGTTTGGTGGCTAGCATTTAGAGACCCCCCCTGGGATTTCAGTACTGGGCTGGACACTTAAGTTGCGTGTTTTGTCTTTGACCCTGAGCAGTAACTGCTTCATGTATGTGTGAGGGTATTTGTGTGTCTTTGTGTGCACACGCACAGGGCTTCAGACAAGGAGATGTGAGGAGAGGAATAGTTGAAAAAGAAAAAAAAAACAAAACACACCACCCATATTATACTGCTATTTGGGAATTGGATACAAATCAAGAATATGAATTCATGGTCACTGAATATTCGATTTGCTCATTGTTGTTGTTTTTGTTTGTTTGGGTTTACTTGGGGTTTTGGGGGGCTTTGGGGGGATGGGTCCACATGCTGCCAATGGAAATGGACACTGCACAGTTGCCATACAAATACTGCATCACACTTTTAGCATTGCCTAGAGACTGTTTGGTAGACTTCTTTTTATCAGACTGCCTTGTGAACTCCCTTTATTTCATAGCCGACTGCAATGTTGTAAAAACGGAGTTTCTTGAATGTCTCAGGTCAGTTTTGAGATAGTTCATTTCAGACTGGGCGGGGGGTGGGGTATTGGAAAACTCTTTAAAAATACGGCACTTTGCTTTTGGTATTTTGCATCCTCTCCAAGTTCTTGAGATCCAGAACAATTGTGCCTGGTTAACCAAAATCCAGTAGGCTATTCAGAGCTGGATTGAATCCTCAGAAGTCCTGCAACATTGCACAATAGGATAGTCATCCTTTGAAATGAATGAATTCCACAGAGCTGCCACTCTAATATGAAATATGCATAATCACCCAGAAGTGTTTCACTCCTTTTGCTCAACTTAAGTATAGTATTTTCATAATTTTCAAATAACACAGGAATTTTTAAATGAAGGGATTTTGCAGCCAAATTCTACAGGAACATCTTGCTTTTATTTCTTTGTTTAAAAGCAGAGGTGACTCTGGCCTCTGCTCTTTCTTCCTGTAGACTCTTCAAGACATTTTATTTTTTCCTTTGGGCAGCCTTCATAAGCATCATTTGCACACTGTTCTCTGCACTTGATTTATTGGTTTTGTTGTTGCAAAGACTGAATCATCCCTTCAACAATTACAGGGTGGCTTCAAGTGGATTTAAGTGCAGTATCATTGTTCTGCCTAGCATAGGGCATCCCTTTAAGACATAGCAGCTTCTATTTTCCTGTCTCTTTAAAACCAGAGGTGATGGGGGTGACTTGTTATGCAAGCAGGGTTGCATATATCCTAGGAAGCTCCAAGTGAGTTTTATAAGACTGCTTCTATGGACACCCCTGAGATATTTACACTGTGGACTCTTGGCTTACTTCAAGGCTCAGTGAAATCTACACATTGAATCAAGTTCCTTTTGATGTCTCAAAAGAGTTCATGTCTTCCTTCTCTGTGTTGACTCAAGAAAAGTCTGCAAAAACAGATCCAATAATATATAGGTGTCTTTCAGTTATGGAGGTCTGCATAGAGAATTGTGACAGTCTTTGGACAGAGGGAGATTCCAGCATCATTTAAACAAAGTAATCAGGCCTATTTATTGTCTATATAGTCCGAGTGCTTCTATTAGCTACAGAGGTGAAGGTAGGGAGTTCTAAAGGGTCCTTAACTGTAATTTTCATGAAACTGCTGTTAGCTACTGTGCAACTTGACATAATTACTATCTTGGCAGATTGGACATTTCCCCCCTTCCTCAAATGTTATTAATGATGATCTAATCTTACTGCCTTATTTGAACTGTCATATTATATAACTAAGGCTCTGATTTACTCATTTAAAAGAAACTGGCATCTAGGCTTATGGCATGATTTTGCACTTGAAGGTGATGGTTTAAATACCAGTCCAACCCCATAAATGCCTGTTATAGCTACTAATAAAAGTTTGGCTCCTTCTCATTGGGGAAAACATAAATAGATGATTCTTGTTTGGGGTTCTTTTCTGGGGGGTTTGTTTTGTTTTGTTTTTTAATGCTCTGTCCACCATCTTGGAATTTGGTCTCTTTTATAGAGGGTATGGCTGCATTACGAGGCTGCCATGAAGAGATCTGATCATTGTTATTATTTTTACCTTCCACATCCATCTAGCATTTTCTGCCAGGGGCCAGGGTAGGAAGAGGGACAAAAAAAGTATTTCACTGAAAAAAAATGCAACTTGAAAACAGTACATACTGAAAAATTCCTAAATACTGTGGCTAGTAAAGACAGACTCTGTAGCATGGTGCTTCAGAATACATCATCCTCATTATATAATACCGAGTGTTTACATTAGCCACTGCAAAGCCTTTATTAGTCTCTGTGAAATTTCTGAGGCTTGCCTGGGCTTCTGTTGCCTGCAGTCTGGGTGTTAAAGTTGACTCAAGCATTTCAGGTTCCTAATTGAACAGGCCTCTGAGGTCACCACTCTGAGGTCATCCTTTGACAGTATCAGGGTGTGATTTGTGGTCTCTGGAGATGTTGAAGCATTCATTCTTAAATTCTAGGTTATAGTGGCAGCAGCTGTGCCGCTTTCCTGAGATGTCTCATTATAGTTCATTCACAACGTTCCTTTGCTTCCTCGCCCAGGGTTAGCACCAGACCTCCTGAGGTTCTTGCTTTCCCTGTTTGACTCACAGATTCTTATTTTCTTAGAACTCAGAGGAATTTGTGAATGCTTAAATGGGAGCTTGTGTCCCTGAATGAGCTTGTGGAGGCTAGCAAACCCCATTAAGATCAACCTAATATTTTGCACGCTTTTGAGAGTAAGTGTTATAAGAGGGGACAGTGTTTTCATCAGATTCTTCTGTGGGGCCTGAGCCCCAAATGGTTGAGATGTTCTCATTTCCTCTCTCTGAAGAGAAAGAGAGACTGAGTGCTTTGTCAAAACCCCTTCAGTTTCTTGGTGGTTGAGCCAAGATTAAAGACTCATATGCAGTGATTCCTAATTCAGCATTTTTCCCGCCACACTGCAAAATGACAATCAAGGCAAGTATGTTTTAACTAATGAACAACATTTTAAAGAAGTTAAATGAATGTGAACTGATAACGTTGAGTATACTGTTGTTGAGTATTATTCCTGGCCTGGATGCTTTATCACCAGGCGCCCCCACTTTTCCTGCCTCTTGTTCATACAGAAAGGAGACTTACCTTATCCACTGCCTCAGGCACATAATCCAAACCACGTTCCAGATCCAAGGATTTGTATTCCTGATTTAGTAGGGAGCTGGAAATGAATGGAAGCTTTTCCCTATAGCCTCAAAAATTTTTGATGGTGTTAATTCGAGAAAACTATTGATGATGCACTTTTTGTTTTTTCCTTTAAACTACCCCACAATGAGGCAGTGTTTCCCAGGCTAATTTTGATTCACACAATATCACTGATCTGTGGAAGGGAAAGAGAATATAAGTCATCTGCTTTCACATTAAGAAGACGGTGTCCCTGTTCCTCGCTCTGCCACTGGGTGGTTAGGTTTGACTTGAGTTCTCTGATTCTCAATTGCCACGTCTGTAGAATAACAGTATTGAATTGGGACCACTGTACATATTTGGTCTGTTAATCAAAAATATGTTACATAGTGCCTTTCGATATACATTTTCTATGTCTTTTTCAGAAATAAGTAAATTAGAGCTTGTCTTTGGTTTATGATAGGTCACATTCTCCCAGGTTTTATTTCATTCCTGCATTTATCAGCCTGAAATTAGACTAGGTATAATAACAATAATAGTAAAATAATAATAATAATAGAAGGCCCTCTATGAGGTGGATTGATTCAGTGACTGGGATAATTGGGATGGGAGTGTCAGAGACAGTGCGATTGGCACAGGACAGAGCGGAGTTTAGGGCTGTTGTACATAGGGTCACTATGAGTCGCAAGCGACTCGACGGCACATGACAACAACAACATTACATTTTTTGTTACATGCATGGATACTCAGACTCTGACCCAAACGTTTTTCTCTCCTGATTTAGATCCTAACATTTTCTAAGACATTTTTACCTTCCCTTTTGCCTATAGTACTTTCAATACTGAAAACCAGGTTATCATCTGCCCATTTTACCTGTGAAGACTTCTGGGTCCAAGAAAGCAAGTGACTTGTTCAGGGTCACATTGGTAGCCTATATTGTTATTATGTGCCAATGATTCAGGACCAGCTTTTTGCTGACCCTTTTGCGGGTTGCTAGAGACTCTAAATCTCATAGGAAGTGATTGCCCATCATTTTTCTGAGGAACAGCGGGTGGATTTGAACGTCATAAGAATAGATTGACAGCCCCACACTTTACCACTAGGTCTTTAAGGACCAATAATGATAAGAGTCCAAGTTAGACACTTTTGGACATCTTAGCAGTGCATGCTTGTGGTGTTAGAGCTCAGTGATTTGATTATGTAAGAAGTGTCTCTGACTCTTTGTTTTGTCAATCCTGTCCTAGGTGTTTGATATCAGCTGCTACCAGGAGTCTCTGGCCCCATGCTTTGCCTGTCAGCCCACAGCAACATCAACCAAATCACAGAAATTATCCTGGGGGAGACAAAGGCTTATGTATTCTTTGAGCGAAGCTATGGGGATATGCATTCCTTCGTCCGCACGTGCAAGAAGCTGAGGGAGGAGGAGGCGGCCAGACTGTTCTATCAGATCGCCTCAGCGGTGGCCCATTGCCATGATGGTGGCCTGGTGCTGCGGGATCTCAAGCTGCGGAAATTCATCTTCAAGGACGAAGAAAGGTAACTCTCTTTTCTGTTCTGAGCGGTGTACTATGATAGGTTGTTTATGGAAGCTTGTGTGAAAAGCTGGAATGGACATTTTTTCTATCTCTTGTCCATGTCTTCATTATCCAGTACAGTTACGATAGAAATACCACACAAGTGGGTGGTTTTTAACAAACAGACTTCTTTTCTCACCATTTAGGAGTTTGAAAGTCCAAATTCAGAGTGCTTGGCTGTACAGGAAGGCTTTTTTCTTGTCAGCTCTGGAGGAACGTCCTTTTCTTTGAAACCCACTCCCCCCCCACCCCCCCACCCCGCAGCTATCTTTACATAGCATGCCTTTTTCTCCTCCTTTCCTTGCTAGTTTTAATCTCCTTAAACATGATTGATTCAAGATTCTTCCTGCACTAATCTTGCCTCATTAATTTAAAGGCAGTCCATTTCCAAATGGAATAGCATCCACCAGAATGCCAAATCAAATGCATTTCCCACGAGTAAATTCCTTCTCAGAGCAACCCTCCATCTGGTTTTGAAAGCTGCACATATTTACAGAAGAAGACTGCTCATCTTTTGCTCATGGAGTGGTTGGTGGATTTGAACTGTCAACCTTTTGCCTAGCAGCCCTATATGTTCTGTCCTATGACACTAAGGTTTCTTGGAAGAGAAGCTACACTTCACAGTATATATTTTGAGTGGACATCATTCAATGCCTAACAATCCAAGTGAGAGATAGGAAACTTTGGAAACAGAAACTTAGAATATTTCAGTGTTTTATGTGCCCTTAGAAAACAGTTCACACTTTCTTTGTAGGTCTGATTAAATGCTTAAAGGTTATAGGTGCCAGGATGGCCTGTTACACAGTGAATGTATAGTCTCTGGTGCTGGGAAATCTTGAGTATTGCTACAAGTCTTTGTGACCTTATCACTGAGAATGAGGTAAGCTTTCAAAAGCTGTCTCTTCAGAACCAGTTGGTACATAGAATTAATTATTTATAATTCTTTTATTCACTATTTTAATAGAAATAGTAAGCCTTTATTTTATCTTGTCTTTACAATGACCATCAAGATGAATAACATCATCTGTTAACCTAAAAATAAAGACTTACAGGTTAAATAAAAGTATGCACTACTTCATTTGGAAAAGGAAAATTAAAATGCTTCAAGAGAGCTAAAATAAGACCTAAAGTTTATTATACTTGAATTTAGAGACAACCTAAGAATAAATTTGATGAACGGAATGCTAATGATCAAAGACTAGATGAATTGTGTGATGACTATATACACGAAGAAAGCAAAATAATAGATCATTAAAAAGATAAGAAAAGACCAAAATTAATGTCAAAAGACTTTGAAACTTGCTATTGAACACAGAGTAGCTAAAGCAAGTAGAAGAAATGAGAGAGAAAAGATTTGAACAGAAAGTTTCAAAGGGCAAAGTGAAGTATAATGAAATGTGCAAAGACCTGCAGTTGGAGAACCAAAATGGAAGAACCTTCTAGGCTTTTCTCAGACTGAAAAAGCTGCAGAAAAAGTTTATGCCTAAAATGGCAAAAGTGAAGGATTCTCTGTGCACATTTTTGAACAGCATGTAAGTCTCAAAAGAAGATGGAAGAATTACCGAGGGTCACTGTACCAAAAATAAGTGATCCATGTGCAACCATTTCAGTAGTAGCGTCTAATCAAAAGCTGGTGTCACTAAAGGAAGAAGGCCAAGCTGCACTGAAGGCATTGATGAAAAACAAGGGTCCAAAATGGGTAGAATACTGATTGAGATGTTTAAAAAAATGGATGTGAACTTGGAAATAAAGTGCATATTTGTGCCAAGAAATTTGGAAGACAGTTTCCTGGTCAGTTTATTGGAGGAGATCCATATTTGTACCCATTTGCAAAGAAAAGTACTCTTAATAGAATGGGGAAACTACCAAATAATATGAAGTAATGTTTAACAGAAGTTAATTCAAAGTTACAGCAATGTCTTGACAGAGAAGAGCTAGAAGTTCAAGCAGGATTCAGAAGAGCCTGTGGAATAAAGGATATCATTGCTGATGCCCCGTGTATCTTGGCTGAAAGCTGAAAATACCACAAGGATGTTTGTGTGATTTTTCTGATTATACAAAGGTATTAAACTGGGTATAAAATAACAGCTTATGGGTGACATTTTAAATAATGAGAATTCCAGAACACACAGTTGTGTGCATGTGGAACCTTTTCACCGACCAAGAGAAAGTCAAACAAAACAAAGGCATACTGCATGGTTTAAAAGCAAGAAGTAAGTGAATCAGGTTTATACTGTTTCACCAAACTTATTCAAACTAAACTAATAATCCAAGGAACTGAATTACAAGAAGAAGAATGTGGCATCAGGTTTTTAGGAAGATTAATTAGCAACCTTTCTTACTCAGATGACACAATCTTGAAAATGTAGAAGATTTGAATCAGTTTTTAATGAAGATCAGACTACAGCTTTCAGTATGGATTACATCTTGATATTAAAAAACCCAAAAAAATCTCTTCAAGCAGATCAGTAAACGAGGTCACAATAAGTGGAGAAAAGATTGAAGTTATCACAAAATTAATTTTATTTGGATCTACAATCAACTCCCAGGGAAACAGTAGTGACAAACTCAAAGGCTATATAATATTAGTCAGATCAACTCCATAATAACTCTTTAAGGTGTTAAAAAACTCAGATGTGCCTAGGCCACCAGAGCTCCCTTTTGAAGATCTAGTTGCATCTAATTGAAGCCATGGTATTTTCAATTGCTCCATTTACATTCAAAAGCTAGACAATGAAAAAGGAAGATCCAAGAAAAATTGCTGTTTGAATAATAGTATTGAAGAAGGAATATATAGGTCATAGAAGATGTATAGCCAGAGTGTTCCTTAGCAAAGAGGCATAGTGTGCTTGGCAAAGTGGAAAGTGCACAAAAAAGAGAATGACTTTGCAAGAGATAGGTCAGTGCAGTGGCTGCAACCATAGTGGTTTCCAACAATGGTGATTGTGAGGAGAATCCAAGAACGGTATCCTTCTTTCAGGATTTCTGAACTGGCTCAACTAACCCAGTGTAAATTTTGAGTGTGTATTTTTACGATAGACATGAAATTTCTCCATGAGGATCGATAAGTAGAATTGACTGGTTTTAAAAACCTAGTTCTGTTGTTGTAAGTGGGGCCTACTATATATGTTGGAATGGGTTCAGAGGTACCTAACAACAGCAGCTGAGTCCGGTAAGGAGTAGAGGTAGGGTTGAGGGGAGAAGTTCTGACTAGAATGTGAAGATTCAAGAAAGGTTTTGTAGGATAAATGAATTTGGAGCCAAAACATGTAAGACGAATTTGTGTCAGGCAGCGTGAGAAGGACAGGCATTTCAGGTGAGGAAACTGCCAAAGCAAATGTGTGGCATCGTCAAGGTCTTGGCTTTTTTTTTTGGGGGGGTCTTGGCTTTTTTAGGAGCCAGCCGGCAGGAACCTGGGCATCTGGGTTCCATTCACGGTTCTGTCATTAACTCATTACATTTTACTTAGCACATCCAGATGCTGCCCTGTTTTCTCTTCCAGCTGACTCTGATTGTAAAACTTTTAAGCCACTTTTTTTTTTTAAGAATGCGCTTTTGTTAGTGGAGTCAGTTCATTTATATTCTTTACTCACTGAATTCCAAGAACTTCTTAGAAGCATTTACATACGTGATGTCATGGAATTCTTTTGACAGCCCCCAGCATCTCGAGCCTCTACTAGAAGTCAGTAAAGTAGAGGGTCTATCTTCAAAAAGATTTAATGATCTGAGCTGGGACCATCAGATTACAAGGATAAAATATTTCATTTTAGGAGTCCTTGGGATTCCTGGTAGTATAGTGCTCAATGGACAGCTTGCTGATCAAAAGGTTAATGTTAAAACCCGCCATCCTCTCCTCAGACAAAAGACAGGCTTTCTCCTCCCATAAAGGTTTATAGCCGCAGAAGCCTAGTGCAGGGTTGCTGTGGGTAGGAAACAAAGCAACAGTAGTGGATTTTGTTGTTGGGTAATACAGTTAGACAGTTTAAGTGTACTCAGAGGTACCTAGAAAGTAGTGCCAGAGGCAATTTACATCCAAAAAGTCAGCCATGAAAACCACGGAGCACAATTATTGGCTCAGTGAGAACCAGTTTTGTTTGTCCCGTTTTTACACTTCCTTCAGTCACTTAGGAAACATTTCTTGAATTTGTTTAATATGTCTGGCAGAGATCTTGCTGTCAAACCTTACAGAAATTTAATGGTATCAACACAGAACGAACGAGGTGTCCTTTGATTTCCTGGCCTGTGGTTTGAGCTAATTGGAAAGTAAGAATTTGGGGATTAGCCAAGGAAAAAGACCTGTTGCATCTTAATCTAAGTGGAGTATCTTCAGCCATTTGTAATTCAAGTGAGTATACATAGTGTAGAGAGCCACTTGGGTATTTAGATCTGCAGAAATTGATTAGATTTCTTATTTTTACTCATAAAGTGGGATTTTAGGTATTCACGGCAGCTTCTCTCATGGCCTTTGACAGAGCATGCTTTTTACCTTTACTCCAGAACTGAGGAAAACAGAATTATTTTAAGATTTAGAGTGTAGAACTAGTCTGTTTTTCTCTTCTTCAGCTCAGATGCTTCTGCCTTGAGTTCTGAATCCTAGGTGCTTACCATGTGATTGTTGGGTGCCATTGAATAGGTTCCTACTTATGGTGCTCTTGTATACAACTGAAGGAAATCTGGTCCGGAGCCAGACACAGCCTTTGTTGTGTCTGTCCATCTCTTTGAAAATCTTTGGGTCTCACAGAAATTAACTTGCCTTCCACTGATTTTGCCTTAATATATTTTGCAATCTTGTGTAGCTCCTTTCTCTCCCTGGTCTGATTTTTCTCATTCCTTTATTGTGCTAATGCGAAACCTGTACTTGGATCAAGAGGCAGTAGTCAGAACAGAGCAGGGTAACACTGCATGGTTCAAAATTGGGAAGGGTGTACGCCAGGGATGCATCCTGTCTCCATACCTTTTCAACATGTATGCAGAGCAGATTATCCGAGAGGCTGGGCTCTATGAGGAGAATTGTGGCATCAGGATTGGTGGAAGATCTATTAACAATCTCCGTTATGCAGATGACACAAACCTGCTTGCTGAAACTGAGGAGGACCTCATGCACTTGCTGCGAAGGGTCAAGGACTGCAGCCTTCAGTATGGACTGAGGCTCAATGTCAAGAAGACAAAGATTCTCGCCACTGGACCAATTGGCAGCATCAGGATGGATGACGAAGAGATTGAGAGTGTTCACAGCTTCAGTTTGCTCGGCTCCACAGTCAACACTCTTGGCACCAGCAGTCAAGAAATCAAAAAGCATATCACGATGGGAAAGTCTGCTCTTAGGGACCTCTCAAAGGTACTCAGGAGCAACAGTGTCTCTCTAGAGACTAAGGTGCGCCTGATACAGGCCATAGTCTTTGCAATCGCTTGTTATGCATCAGAGAGTTGGACAATGACTAGGGAGGACAGAAGGAGAGTGGATGCTTTTGAGCTGTGGTGCTGGAGAAGGGTACTGAATGTACCATGGACTGCCAGGAAAACAAACAGATTCATCTTGGAGAGGATTAAACCAAGCTACTCCTTGGAGGCAAGGATTCTGGGGCTTCGTCTGACATACTTTGGACATGTTGCCAGGAGGGATGGGTCCTTGGAGAGGGACATCATGCTTGGGAGGGTGGAGGGACGACGCAGGAGGGGAAGACCCTCTATGAGATGGACCGATTCAGTGACTGGGGTAATTGGGATGGGTGTGTCAGAGGCAGTGCAGTTGGCGCAGGATAGAGCAGGGTTTAGGGCTGTTGTGCATAGGGTCGCTATGAGTCGGAAACGACTCGACGGCACATAACAACAACAAACTTTATTGTTATTTAATATTTCCTTTTTTTCAAGGAATCCTGGTGGTGAGAAGGTTAAAGTACTTGGCTGCCAACCTAAAGGTCAGCAGTTCAAACCCAGTAGCTGCTCCACAGGAAAGAAAGCCTGGTGTTTTTCCCACATAAAAATTAGAGCCTAGAAAACCCTACTCTGTCCTCTGTGGTCATTATGAGTCAGAATTTACTTGTAAGGCCCATGAAAAAAAAAGAAGGTATTTTTTTGAGTTATAACTAGAATACCAGGTGTGAATGTTAAACCAGAACAATTCACTGGGGGCAGTGTACCAAAATGCACGCAGCCTGTGGAGTTCATAGCAGCCTTCCGTCTCCTCCATCAGTGTTGTGAGGCTTAATGGAGGAGACTTCCCATTTCCTGCCTCAGAGTGCCTGGTGGTTTGGAACTTCTGACCTTTTGGTTTGCTGCACAAAATACTAAGCACTATGCCACTGACTCTTTACTCATAAAAAGCTTTCCAAGTTAAAAAGAAATTCAAAGTGACTGTTAGAAACCTCATTCATTGGCAACCAAGTATGTCTGAGAACCCCTCGTGTGCAGTGTGGTCCTGCTGCCTGAGGCTGTGAGATTTATCATAGCACCCGAGATTACCCGGGAGAACCCATCGTATTTGTGAGGTGACAGGGCCTCACAAGTGTTTAAGTGACTTTGCCTAAAGTCACAGAGCCAGTCTGAGGATCAAGCCACCATATATCACTTCACTTTACAGGTTGGGCTTTTTTTCACCATACCGTCTTGTCATTTTGAAAGTTGCAAAGTATCGCTAAGCTGTTATCAGAAGGTCATTTCCTTTTTTCAGGGACATCCTAAATTTTCTGAGCAAGACGGATGAGAAACTTTATTTTTTCAATTATTTGTTACACAGCTGTTAATTTTATGAAAGGGGAAAGAAGGTCTACTCATCTTTTCTAAAAATGTTTATTGTGGTTTTGTTTCTCAATCACTCTACTTCAGAGTGTGAGCGAGCTGCTGATTGTCACTCACCATATTCCTCTCTCCTTGCTTCGATGCAGCCGTGTGGTTTTTAGGACACAGTCAGCCTGTGCCCATATAGAACCAGCATTAAACACATTACTGCTATTTTCTAAGGTGGTAGATGAGGACACAACCTAAATCAGGATGGAAGTTAGGGGCCTGGAGAGCTCTTTGGACCAACTCTGTTTCTAGTCTTTAGAAGGCCCACAACAATATGCATTGACACAGTGATTGTATCAATGAGCTCGAGTGTGTTAGAGATAGTAAAGGTGGCATGTATTATTCATAGGGTTGTTGTGAATCGCATTTGATTCAGTAGCACATAGTAACAACAGCTTCCTTCTGGAGCTCTGGTAACCTAATGGGTTAGGAGTTATGCTGCCAATCTAAAGGCAGGTAGTTCGAATCCACCAGCTACTGTTTGATAGAAAGATGAACAGTCTCTTGTCTTATGATTTACAGTCCCCAAAAACTTGCTGGAAGGTCAAGTGTGAGTCAACAAAGCTCCTTTCTGTCTATAAAATGAAAATATTGTGAGGCTACAATGGGTTCAACACTGAAGGACTTTAAAAAGTTAAACTCTGTCTACTTCTTCTCCTCTTAACTCTGTGTATTCCTATGAAGAAACCACAAAGCATGGAGGGAACTTTTGGAATTACTGCTTTATCAAATAATGAGATGCATCTGTGGCAACTCAGCCTTGTCTGTCTTGGTACACTTCTTGGTCTTTGATGACCTTGAAAGTGATTGACGGTGGAGAATTACAGAGTGAAATTGTCTGAGTCTCATCTGGTTCAGAATGAGACCTGCCTATGACCTGACTCCTTTCAGGGCTTCAAAGATCCTGGTCAGCTTCCTGCTAAGAATTTTCATTTCTTCTTGAAACTATACTGAATCGAAATCCACACAGGTGACTGGATCATCGTCTTTCTTTCTTGAATTCAATTATAACCTCTAAAGCAATTCCAGAAGGCCCCCCAGTAAGGCGAGGTCCAGAAAGCTACAAGCTTAAAAGTAGATTGGCACAGAGAAGATGCACTCAGAAGTTTTACATAAGGTGCATAAAAGAAGTGAAGGGTCCACCCCACCAGGTCAGGACCACCCATCCCACCAAAAGTGGGCTGTGTCCCTCCAACCTTTGCTGCTGTTTCTCCTCATTCGACTTGTTTCTGAAGGTCAAGAGCCTTCAGTTTGCACTGCTGAAAGTGGAAAACCTCAATATCCAAGGTGTTGAGTAGTTTTGAAGAGATAAGCCCTTGAGCCACACAGAACTGCCCTTGGACACAGCCTTTGCAGCCCTAGCTCCTGCAGTTCAATCTGAGATAGTCTGTGCATCTAGAAGGGGGCAGCCTGCGGCTGGAGGCCCTCGAATCAGTAGAGCCATGTCCAGATCCTCAAAGGGACTGCCTTGTGCCTTCCAGCCTCCTCCTCACCCTGCTGTGGCATTAGTGTGATTTTTGCTTGGTCAGCTCATTCTTTGGGGCCCCATGTTTCAATCTGAGCTCTCAGAGCAGGCCTGCATTTGGGCCAAGGCCAGCTACTCCTTTGTAAAGGCAGAGCTGCTTGTCTGCATTTAAATCCCTGCTCCTGCGCTTATTATTAGTAAACTTAACCTTGACAAGTTACTTAGCCTCCTTGTGCCAGGATCGACTCATCTGTGAAGCGGAAATAGCAAGAGGTTTATTTTTCCTCATAGCATTAAAGAAGTGCATGCAAGTGAGCACAGTGCTTGGCACCTGCTCCGTCACTGACAGTCCCTCTTGCTGTGGCTGAGCCTCCTCGGTGTTTAACGCCTGGCCCTCTGTGGAGATGTGGGACCAGTTAGCTCCCTGACCTGGCTGTGACAAGTCCTCTAAGCAGAGGCCAACGGTGGACATCATTTTATTGTTGCGTACTATGGAGGCAGAGCTGACCCTTCTTTAGGTTTTCAGAGGCAGTAAATCAGAAGATTGTCTTTCTCCTGTGGGGCAGCTGGTGGGTTTGAGCCACATACCTTTAGATGAGCAGCTAATTCCTTACCAGTAAACTACAGAAGTGAACAAGGATAGATTGTGCTTGGAGAAAAGGAGCATAGAACCCTGGTGGTGTGGTGCATTGTATGTTGGGTGGTTAACAGAGTTTGGGGTTTAAATTCACCAGTCACTGTGTAGGAGAAAGGTGGACAATCCCTTTCTGTAAAGCTTTACCGCCTTAGCAGCATGAAGGAGTGTTGCTGGAATAAACTTTGCAGCAGAGAGGGGTTTTTTATTGTGAGGTTTTTAAAAATTTTTTCAATTAAAAACAGCAGAAAGGGGGTTGCTGTTCCTTTAACCATCCTGTGTTGCACAGCTTGATTTCTATTCTCCCTCAGGGCAAAGTTCTTTACTCCCCTTCTCTCCATCCTGCCCCCAGTCATGGTGCAATGTTGACATTTCATAGCACAGAAACACCCCATGTGAACTCAGGAACATGTCTCTTTACATGTTTCTTCTTTGGTTAAAAGATCTTTATCTCTTGACGTCACAGATTTCATTTCCTCTGCTTTGTGAAAACCGATTAGTGCCAGCTTCTGCAGGGTGGAAGCTGGGACCGTTTGCAGAAATCTCTGGGCCTTGGGGCTTGCAGAGGTAATAAATGCCATCTGCCCCAGACACACGGCCTTGTTTTATCCTTGGGGGGGGGGGGCTGGGAGGACTGCTGCTTCTCCACCACAGGAGGTCAATGCTTTCTTTCTCAAATGCTGTTGTTTATATTGATTCTTCCTTTAGATCTTCATCTTACTCCCACCTTTGTTGAGGTTTCAATATTTAGCAAAATACAAAGGACAAAAATTAAGAGCCTCACAGACCACATGACGCCTATTCTTCTTCTGTTTAATAGACCTTTTTATTATTTTGAGGTGGAGGCTTTTTCTCTAATATGCACTTTAAGAACAGCCCTTTCTGGTCTGAAGAATCTCTGGATGTACTACTAGTTCATATGTTCACCTGCTCACTGGATGATTGGAGGTTTGCGTCTATTCAAAGGTGTCTGGGAAGAAAGTCCTGGCAAACTGCTTCTCAGTTACCACCCACTAAAAATTCTGTGAAGCACAGGTTTTCCTCTGACACATAGGAGTTCCCATGAGCTCGAGTAGACCCAGAGCAGCTAGTACTGATTTTACTTTGAGGGAGATTTTGCTTTGATTTTCCTTTGTTTATGTCTCTCTCACTGTCAAGTCAAAACTGACTTATAACTGACCCTTTTGTGAGTTGTCAGGGATGGTAAACCACAAGAGAGGAGATTGTCCATCCATTTCCCTCATTGCAGCTATTGGATTCAATACACCCGCCTTTGATTTGGCAGGGAAATTCCTTACCCACTAGGCCTCCAGAACTCCCTTCTTATTTATATAGATCACCTTTATATACTTGAGGAAAACCAACCACTGGGGAAGGCTTGTTTTGCCCTACCTTTTCCCAGGCCCACTGTCAAAGCACATACCCCACTCTATTCTAATTTTCTTTATGTGGGTCTAGATTATCTCAATCTCCTGCCAAGCTGGGAGCTTCCTGCAGATAGAAGCTGTCTCCCTGTTTACAGCTCCTGTTGGACGGAGGCTTTGCTCTGCTCAACTCCTTTGGGCCAGGGGCAATTATTCATTGGAATCTGATAACAAAATAAGAGAAGCAGGAATAAGTACAGATTGTTCACATCTAGGCCATTCATTGATCAATATGGGACCCCAGAAAGATTTAGTATTGATGATTCCCCGCAGTAAATATCTTTTCAAAGAGCTGTTTTCAGTTTTATATCCATAGAGAAATTAACTAGTAAGTTCCATTTTCATTTAATGATTTATACAAATGTGACATTTATTTAAGTGTGCTGCCAGTATTAATAACAGTGTATAAGTTTGTCTGTGAAGGGCTTTTCTAACCAGAATTAAAGAGGGAAGGCCTTCCACAGGATTTGATGACTCAAAGTGGACTCTGCTCATATGCACCTAATACACTAGCTGGTGGGCTAGACTGGGGCTTCTTGGATAGACAAGCCCTATAAGCAGAGGGCATGCTAGAAGACTCAATTTCTCCACTTAGCAGTATGGCCTTGACCTGCCTTCTCAGAAACAATCTTTGCAATGGAAGGAAGAAGGTTAGAGATAAAATGTACATAAAGTACAGTACCTGGTGCATTGCAGGTGCCTAAAAATATAGCCACCATCGATTGCTGCTGCAGGTCATTATCTGAAGGCTTCGAGCCTTATAACTCGCGACTTGGAGAGTCCTTTACTTGTCCAGCATGAAAAGAAATTATATGTTTGGTAAGAAGACAGATGGTGAAAAGGAAGCCAGTCCTTAATGAAATGGATTTATAGGATATCCACAAAAACAGACCCTACATGCTAGTGATCATGAAGGACCGGATAGTGTTTCATTCTCCTAGATGTGTGGTTGTGTGCATTGCAGGTGGTTTAATGGTGACCTCTATCAGCAACAAATATTCTTTTAATGCCCATTAGGTGCCCTGCACTATCCTAGTAGTGGGATAGTGCAATATCAAATAAGAAAAGCATCCTTCTCCCTTGAGACTTATATGCCAGTAAAATAGTAGTTGTCCAGTAAAATAGG
Source organism: Elephantulus edwardii (assembly GCF_000299155.1). Lineage (NCBI taxonomy): Eukaryota > Metazoa > Chordata > Mammalia > Macroscelidea > Macroscelididae > Elephantulus > Elephantulus edwardii. The sequence goes on along the minus strand of NW_006399759.1, from coordinate 32,482,397 downwards.
CCCACCAGGTGCTAAGTTATGTTTTGTTGTTGTTGTTGTTGTTGTTGTTGTTAGGGGCTGTCGAGTCAAGTACAGCTCATACCAACCATATAAACAACAGATCTGCATCCTGTACCATCCATGTCATCTCTGACATACTTGAGCCTTTGCTGCAGTCACTGTGTCAGTCTGTCTCATTGAATCTTCCTTTATTTTGCTGACCTTCCACCTTTCCAAGCAGGATGTCTCTCTCGTAAAAGAATTTCATTTCTTTCCATTAAGCAGTTCAGGCTCTGATTAGGGTGCTGCTGTTCTCACCATTTTACAGAGGAGGATATTGAGTTGCAAGGTCTTTGAGCTAAGAAGTGGTCAACCTGGGGTTTGTACTCAGACTCTCAAATACTGTGTTGTTGTCAGGAAATAGACGTCAGGTAAAATACAACTACTTGTGGTGAAGCCATGCACAGGATTTCCTCGTGTAGTTAGGCAGCAGCCAGGGTGCACCATGGGACCTGGGCAGTTGAGTCTTAAGTTGAGCACATAGTCGTTTCCCCTGAGCAGCCATAGCCGTCATGGGCCAAGAAAAAGCAACCAACCCTTAGGCAGTCTTGCTGTGTCCTGCTCTCTCACTTCCTAGAATGGCCTTTGTTTTCCCTAGAAAACTTTTGAGATCGCTCTATTTCTCCTTTTTTTTTTCTCCTTTCTCTTTACCTTGCTCAGGGCTAAAGTAATAAAAATACTTGGTGAATGTATGAAAATTGACCCAATAGATGTATGAATAAGTTCTGCATTACAGATGTATATATGTATTAGAAGAGCAAACCTGTAAGATGTATCAAAAGTAAAAGGTAGTGGAGTGGAAACACATTTTAAATACTCTTTACATGGTGCTCTGAGGGGAATGTCCCTAAATCCTAGAATAAAGTCTAACCTTTTGGAAAATATTTCTGTGGACTGCAGACATCAAAATCTTAAGCTGTATCATATCCAGATGGCCTGATTTCTAGATTTTTGGAGCAGTGAGCACCTTAGGCATGGGACGTTGCACTGGATCACAAATATTTGTTACACACCTATTGTGTCCACTGGTGTTTGCAGTGGTTGAAGCACTTAAATATGAATCTCAGGGTTGGGGTGTGCCAGCATGTTCACTGTGTTGGGCAACTTGCTTCTGTGAAAAGCCTGTGTGTTTATGTGGCAGAGAAGAGGAGAGTTCAGCTAGTGCCATGCAAGGTAGAGAATGGTTGTATTAAGGAGTTATGGGAATCATTGGCTCCTGTGTAGGCTGGACTGACTGGTGAAGTAGGGGAACATGGAACTGATGCAAAAAGGGTTCCAGAAAAAATGAGCAAAGGATGCAAATAGGATGGGAAATGCTGCTGGAAGGTCATCTGTGGGAGGACAGAGATGAGGTACAGAGGAAGTCGGGTCTGGGGCCTTGGCTGCAAGCCCATGACCTCAGACTTGACTTGAAATCCAGGAGAAGCTGTTGAATAAATCCTAAATAAGGCAGAGATAGGGTCAGGAATGTGGTGTGACACATAACAAGATATGAAAGCTGGACTAGTGATAGAAAGAAGGTGGGAATTATTTCAGGATGGTGAGTTTTGAACTGGGACTACGGCACTGGAATTAGAAGGGGAGGTGAATAAGGATGCAATTAAAACAAAATTCATTATTTTGTAGATAAAGAAACTAGAAAGAAAAGATTCTTACCTAAGAGTGTTGTTAGTGTTGCAATGGAGAGTAGAATTTAGACTTTCCAAACTCCTGAACTACTTGAGCCTGTGATAAACCATTTCTTAATAGTCTCAGTGAATAGATTCACTGCTGAGTGAGCGTTAAGTGCAGCATCCCTGCCTGTTCCAGTGACGTATGTGGACCGTCCTGCTCATATTGCTCCCTGGATGCTTCCTGGGCTGGGGGCAGCTGCGGAATTTAACCACTTCTTTCTCTCTCCCTTCTTCATCTGCTGCACCATTTGCAGTATGGATAGGAATGATCTGGACCTTTAATAAGCCTGACCAGTCAAGGCAGGAGCTGTTTCCAGGTGCCACTGGTTTCCTTGAACTAGGCACAGCTGGGTGCCCCCTGAGACAGAGCTGTCCAGCATTGAGCTGTAACTTGCTTGGGGAAGCTTTTCTGAGAGGCTGAATCAATCGATTCGGTGGAGATCCTTGGGGAACCAAGTCTAAATGCAGTGGAGCGAGTGGTGAATGGAGTATTGATGAGGAGCTCAGAGCAGCATTGTCTTTCTCGGGTTTCCCTGTCTGTTCCTATGGAGACAGAGACGTACTTCCTCTGCCAGCGTCTCTGTGGCCTTCGGGCTGCACTTCTGTGGTTTCTTCACCGGCAGTGGGAAGACGTTCAGAGGTGGAATGGCTTCCCCGTTCCCCTCTTGCTTCCAGTGGCCATGATGAGTCAGAACCATGAATACGCTCCTGAGAAAGATGCCAGCAGGGGCTGGGAGCCTGTGGCTGTGGAAAACACCTGGATATTTGAGTCAGACTGAGTTTCTCCTTCCCTGCTGTGCTCTTTCCTAGCAAGTTACTTAATGTTTTTAAATGCCAGTTTTCTGGTACATCAAATGAAGGCAGCAACACTGCTTCCAAGATTGTGGGGTGCTGTTGTAGGATAATGAGAGGATTATAGCACCTTAGAGCACTAATCATTTCCCTCTACCCCCAGTTCCCTCTACCCAAATGCCCCCCCCCCAGATTTCTCTCAATGCCTGAAATGTGTGACTTCCTTGTTTACCTGCTAATTGGGGTACAACTTGAAAAAGATGTTTTCTACTCATTGTATGGGACCTAATGCAGAGTTGTCATTCAGATTCAAATGATGGTTGAAAAACATGCATGTATGAAACAAAGGATTAACTTGAGAGATTTTTTTCTGGGCTAGCTCAGCAGCCTGTCTTTCCCTGAGCTCCTATCTATCAGTACTCCCAGGTGGGCCTTTGCTTGCACAACTGGACTGGCAGCCAAACTCGCTTTTCAGTAGCAGGCAGGGCAAGGCGAGAGTTGGCTGCAGGCTGAACTTTCTGACTTGACCCTTAGCCTGCCTGGACCCACCCAGCATGATGGCCTTCAATGACTTCTCTGAATTTCACTGACCTCAGACCACCAAACTTCCTGTCCCTGCCAGGCCCACTTCATCTGGCCAAACTTTCTGGCTAACCCCACCCTGACCCACCCTGGCCTGATCTCTTCTTGCCAAGAGCTTAGGGTGATGTTTAAAGGTTTAAAAGCAAAGCATCATTTACTTATACAAACTATTTTTTTAAAAGAATATAGATGGAACGTGAAACTCAGACAGGAGAAATCTAAGTAGCAATCTGAGTTCAGTTATTAACATGCTGGGTAACCTTGGTCAAGTCACATCTCCTCCCCATACCTCAATTTCTTCATCAACATCAAGTAAATGAACAGCAATAGCCACTTCTTTTTACCTCATGCAATTGTATGCAATAATAAACTAGTTAGAAGGTGAGCACTTAACCACTGCACGACCAAGGTTTCTGTACATGATCAAGTCTAAGTAAATCCGGCGCCATATTTGTTTTTAAGCACCTAGAAATTTTCTCCCTTTAAAACTTTTATTTTTTTCAGTGCTTTGTAATTCTGTGATAAGGGAGTCATGAAGTAGTTTGGAAGGGTCATTGGTTTTTGGATTTTCTTGATGTGAGATCACATCTCTATTTGTTATAGTTGTTGTATATTTGATTTTGAATATTTAATTCCCCGTGCTTCTGTTGCCATTGCCTTTTAGTTCTGTTCTAACAAAGATAGAAACTATAAAAGTCTCTGTATGTAATAGGTAATTAGTGTATGGATGCTGTTTTGCTTTTCTTGTTACTGTCATTAAATTTTCTGCCGCCATTACTATTAGGATTTCAGGAAGGCAGTGTTACAAAAATACTTTAAAATTTGTTGTTGTCGTTATGTGCCATCGAGTCGTTTCCGACTCATAGCGACCCTATGCACAACAGCTCTAAACCCTGCTGTATCCTGCGCCAACAGCACCACCTCTGACACACCCATCCCGATTACCCCAGTCACCGAATCAATCCATCTCATAGAGGGTCTTCCCCTTCTGCGCTGTCCTTCCACCCTCCCAATCATGATGTCCCTCTCCAAGGACCCGTCCCTCCTGGCAACATGTCCAAAGTATGTCAGACGAAGCCCCAGAATCTTTGCCTCCAAGG
>NW_006399759.1:32472793-32476026 GCF_000299155.1 Elephantulus edwardii | reverse complement strand
GAAATCATCTATTTCTTCTTCTTTGGCTCTGGTTGTTGGTGCATATATCTGAATGATAGTGGTATTTACTGGACTTCCTTGTAAGCGTATGGATATTAAAACCTTAAAGTATGATATGTTGAAGCTGTATGCACACTCTTTGGCAAAATTGCCATTTGTTGTCATTTTACAGAAGGAAATTTGAGGCTGGGAGGGAAGAAGAGCTATTATAACTGATCAGATGGCTAGTTAAAGTCAGTGGATAGTTGTGCCCTCTGAAGCCTGTGGCCAGCTCCTGAGGGTTGGAGTGAACCACATCCTGCTGGTTCTGGCTTCTTCTCCTGGCACCAGGACCGGGTGACACAAGGCCTGGACCTGGGCTGGGCTGGCATTGAGTACAGAAGACCCACGTGTGAGTCTTGTTCATTCACTAGATTGAGAGCGAAGCAGGCTGTTCCCTTCTTATGCCAGGAACAGATTGCAAAAGGCACGCGGGGATCCAGTTTCTCTCGCCAAATACATCCTACCTGGGCTTGTGCCTTATAGATAAGGAGGTGTGTCTGTTCCTCCAGAGAAGTTGCAGGAGATAACCATGCTCCTTTAGGGCTCTTCAGTCAGACACGCTGTCCCCTTTCCTTGTTACCTCTGGGGTTTTTATTGTTCATAGACTACCTCAAATACTGCCACCTATGAAAGCACATCCTGATCACCTTCTTTATCTCCACTAATAGAAATGAATGTGCATATATTGGACAGTGAGCATTCCAGGTAGAGCGGAATGTAATAAGCCCAAAGCCCAGGGGGAAGATAACTCACATCACTTTGATCTGCCTGAGGTTTTTGCCTTATATGCTTGCCTGGGTTTTCCACTAGGCCCTGGTGTTGAGGGTGGACATCGTAATATCATCAAGAATTAAACAGTGAAACTTGATGAGAGCCAGAGTTTGCTGGACCTAGATTGCCTTGTTTTTCCAGGGTTTGCAAATTTTCCACCTTTGACAAGATGCGGTTTTACCACTTCCCTGTTGCTCATTTTCAGTGGAAAATATTTGAGTTTTCCTTCTCTGCTAGGTTTCTTCCTTACACAATTTCTAGCTTTCTCAGGTTTTACTCTAATTTCCACCATATTCGTCCCCCTCTCCGCAATCTGCTGTGTGATCCTTTGGTAAGTATGTACTGCGCTTTTATTATTTCATTTAAACCCACTGCAGAGACATGTGGCTTGTCCTGTGTGTGTATCCACTGCCTGGTTTGGGGACACAGAGTTCATGGTAGTGTCCTTGATTGCCCATGAACTGTTGTTCAGTTCATGATGACCCCATGTGTACAGTGTAGAACTGCTCCGTGTATCTATGACTTTTTGGAAGCAGATCTCCATGTGTGTTTTTTTAGTTTCCTCTAGTTGAGTTTGAACAGCCAACCTAAACGTCTTAAATGCCTAAATGATAGATATGTGGAACATGTGAATTACTAGGTCTGCTGATGACCCTGTTAGGAAATTCTATTCTTTGCCTGGAAAATTCATCATAATCTCCAGGCAACTTAGTGGACCTCAGAAGTTGAAAGACTGCTTCATTTTGTTTCTCTCTGACCTCCCATTTCTGACATGTGGTAATGCCCTGCTAGGCACTTCTCCTCTGTGGTCTTGAGAAGAGGGAATTGTAGCCCAGTTTCCTAGTTTATTATCCTTGAAAGAGAAAAATAAAGTCTTCTTGGAATTTTACTTTAAAGTTGTTATTGTTGTTGTTGCACGACTCATAGTGACCGTCTGAACAAAAGACCTGAAGTCTTTAATTCATAGAGTTTCTGGAAGCATGTTATTTAGGAAGTGGATCCCACTCCTGCTTCCAAACCTGCTGTAAGCTGGGAGCTCCACCAAACACTGACCACCTTGGGTAACCGTTATGACATTTGACACCTCAGTGACACAAGCTTCAGCATCCTAGCAACCCCAGGTTACCTCAGAATAGCATACTGATATACTTTAAAGAGAAAGTTGGAAATACTTTATTCATTTGTTGATACATCATTCTTATACAACTTCTGCCTTGAAGGAAGGGCTACCAGAGTGATCCTTGGAGAAACAGTGTTCTCTTACTCTGGGCATGTTTTCAGATGGAACTTGTCCTTGGAGAGAGACATGATGGGGGGTAAAGTCGAGAGCCAGTGATGAGGGCAAAACCCTCCAGGAGGTAGATTGACACAGTGATTACCACAATGAACTTGACCATGACCGAGATAAGGCTGGTGCATGGTAGGAACAAATTCAGATCTGTTGTTCATGACCACACCTGACTGACTGACCTCTGATAAAGTGAAAGCTGAATCCTGTTTAAGATGGAAGCCTTAAGTCAGTGAAGGAAAATTCAAAACTCAAATGAGAAGGAAGGGCCAACATTTGCATAAGAAGCTCCTGAGACTAGACCCAGTCTGTCTGTGTTCCCCCAATGTGGTGCGTGTCTTGAAAAAAGGTCTTGTTTTAATTAAAGACACATCCCAGACTATTTGACTTGACCCTTGTCCATGAGTGATGTAGCTCAGGATGTTGCAAGGATGAGGCAGGGTCAGGAGAAGGCTGCAAGTGCTTCATTTCCTCTCCGTCATTTTCTGCCTTTCACTTTCTCTTGTACCAGTTCCTCTTGCTTGTCTGAGTTACATGTACCCCTAAACCAAAGATCAACAGTGTGAAGGAATGTAGTTGACACAGTGAAGCTGGGTGTCATCTCTTGCCTTGGTAGGTGGTGCAGGACTGAGGTTGCTTGCCCACTGCTCAGAGAAAGATGGATACACTACCACTTATTATCTGCCTGTTAGCTGTCTGGCTTACTTAACTTCTCTGAGCATTAGGTTTGTCATCCTTGAAAGAGCATAATAACAGTTCTTTTAAATTATTGTAAAGAGAATATATATATTTAGTCCATGGATGGTACCTAGAAGCCATTTGATAGAGTAAAACCTGTGAAAGCCAGAACCTGTGTAAGGTGGAAACCATCATTCAAAGAAGGAAAATAAAAAACTAAAATGAAGCAGCTTCTTCATTGTCCAACTCTCTGAAGCATAGCAAGTAATTGAGAAAACCATGGCCTGGATTAGGCGCACCTTTGTATCTAGACTGACAACATCACTTTATTTATACACACACACACACACACACACACACACACACACACACACTATAAAAATGGGTTTTACTAATCCTAGTTCAAATTGGGAAGGGCATACGCCAGGGATGTGTCCTATCTCCATTCCTTTTC
>NW_006399759.1:32459007-32471433 GCF_000299155.1 Elephantulus edwardii | reverse complement strand
CCAACTCCTTGCTGTTGTGAACAAAACTGTGATAAACATGGGTGTGCATATATCTACTTGGATGTCAGTTATGGTCTCTTTGTGCTATATTCCCAGTGGTGGAATTGCTGGGTCAAATGGTATTTCTATTTGCAACTTTTTGAGAAAGAGCCATACCACCTTCCACAGTGGTTGCACCATTTTACACTTCCATCAGCAGTGAATAACGGTTCTAGTTTCTCCACAACCTCACCAGCATTTGTTGTTTGCTGTTCTGTTAAATTTTGCTATTCTGACTGGGGTGAGATGATATCTCATAGTTGTCTTGATTTGCATGTCTCTTAGAGCTAGGGATTTTGAACATTTCTTCATGGGCTTCTTAGCCGTCTGAATGTCGTCTTTGGTAAAATGTCTGTTCATATCCTGTGCCCATTTTTCAATTGGATTATTTACCTTTATCTTGTTGTGGTAACATCATAGCTTTTTATAAGATACTGTTTTTCTCTCTGAACTACATCATTTTATGATATTTCAGTTGCCCTGCCCCAAGAGTTAAACCAAATGTGACAAACAGATCTAGATCTCCCTTACTTAAGCCCTAGACTTTAAAGGGAAGGATGGTGCCTACCAGATAGAAAGCTTCAGGGCAATTGAATGAACTTCAGCAATGATGATTTGATTTCCTTTTTAGACTCCTTACATGTTTGTATAATTGAGCCCTCATCTGGAGATGTCGGGGAGGAGGGAGATGGGCTCCTTTGAAAATCAGTCGCTGTTAAGTGGACCCAGAGTCGTGAAGACCCATGTGTGTCAGAGTAGAGCTATATTCCATATCATTTCCAATGGTAAGAGTTTCCAAAGGAGATCATCAAGCCTTCTTTCGAAGGAACCTCTGGAAGAGGCCAGACTCAACCGTCTGACCTATTGTTTCACAGCTAAGTGCCATAGTTGTTTCACCACTCAGGGACTCTTGTGAGGTCCCTCATCCTTGCCCATTTATGCAGAGGCCTCCATCATTTGGAGGGCTTTCAAGAAGAGGATGCTTTGAATGTGGAGAACACTCTACCCAGCAATAAGAGGATGAGAGGGGTGAATCACAACCTCAGAATCTAAAGTTGTCACCTCGAAGAGGACAAGAATCACAACCTCAGAATCTAAAGTTGTCACCTCAAAGAGGACAATCAGGAAAAAGGCTTAAGATACCACTTAACATAAAGAGCTTGAGCTCTGTCTTCTAAAAGAGCTGAGTCAGTGGCAGGCAGAATACTTGAGATCATATCTACCTGTTGTTATCCCATCGTAAGCTCTTCCTGAGGTATTTATTATTATTATTATTATTATTATTATTATTATTATTATTTACAAACCATGCATTCCAGAGATTTTGCCTTAAACCCCTACTTAATTCTGATCAGATGCTGATATTTTTTGAAAGAATTACCCCTTTTACTCTTTTTTTTTTCTTTTTTTGAGTACCTACTATTTGCCATATCTCTATCCAGGATTTTTCTTTGCACAAAAAGAGCTTAGCCCGCAAGTTCTCGAAATACTCTTTCTGGAGGTGGGGAGTGAGGTGATGACCATGGAAAGACTACGGAAATAAAATCTTTGGTATAAATGTGTCCCTGTAGTTGTTAGTTGCCATCAAGTTGATCATGAATTCATAGCAACCTGAGACTACCCAGTCCTACTCCATTCCTCAGGTCACTTGTGGAGCCTGTCTTGAAATTTTGGAAGTTTCCATTAGCAGAAGTTCAGAGTAGACTCCCAGACCATTTTTCTAGACCATTTTAAGCTGTAAGCTCAATTGAAACCCCTTCAACATCACATGCACACCTCCACCAACAGATAAACCATGGCTATCCTTGGTATTCACTGGCCAGAAGTCAAAACCAGGTCTTCCACTTGAAGGTAGGACTTCAAACACTGTCTCGAACGTATAAATACATAATTATGTAAGTAGAGTACTTCAAATAGTCTCATGGAGGTTGGGATGTGCAGGGCTCCTTTATACAAGATGGTCAGGAAAGGATCTCTTTACTTGGAAGAGTTAAATAGAGCAGAGACCTGAAAGTGAATAGGAAGAACATCCCAGGCAGGAGGAGAGCAAGTATAAAGACTCTGAAGGAGGAAGATGGTTAATAATTATGTTTGAGAAATAGTATAGAGATCCAGTAGTGCTCATTGGAGGCATGGAAGATGAAGCGTCATCTCATATACTTGGGTCATGTTAGCTTGAGTGATTATTTTTTAAAAAGAGACAACATGAGTCAAAGGGTGGAGGGTCAGCAAAGAAGACCTCAACAAGATGGATTGACATGGTGACTGCAGCAGTGGGTTCAGGTATATTAGAGTTGATAAAAGTGGCACAAGATAGAAAAGGTTTAGATTTGTTATTCATAGTGTCTGTATGAGTCATACTCAATGGCACCGGAAAACAACAGACAGATCAAAATGGAGAGAGAACATGGCTAAACAATTTGTTAAAAGACTTTGGGGTCATCTGCAACTACACGGGTTAATACTGACTTCTCTTTTGAATGAGTTAAGATATCATTGCATCATTTTAGCAAAGGAACTTGGCCCCAGACCTGATCTAGGACTAATGATTGTTCCACTGAACTGTCTATTGTCACACAGATGTGAGGGGTTATTACCCTTATTACTTTCACCACTATAATTATCCCATATCTCCTCCTGCCAAGGACAGTGAAATTGGCCTAGAGGAGCTTGGCTCACCACCCCCCCAAATCCAGGCAAGAGCTGCTGATAGCTTAGTTTAAGGGTCAGATTAATGTGGAGGCTGTTGAAAGGGCCCCGCTGGTGCCTACATTTCCTCTCCTCCACCTTTTGCATTTTGCTGGCTTCTATTACTATTTGAAAATCTAGTGAGACTGGAGTGAGTCAGCTTTACCTGCCACCTTAGGTTAGGAGAAGGCAAAGGAAGTGAAGATACTTGTTTTCAAACTACTCAGTTTCAGTCTGCTCAGATTAGTGCATCTAGAGCCTTCCTATTTTTACAGAAGATTATCTAAAGCAGGGGGAGGAGATGAGCAGGTAGTTGTCTATATTAGAATGTGAATGTGCTAATAAAAAAGAATGACGTTTTCCTATACATTATAACTGCCAGTCTTGATACTCAAAGGCAGTATGTTGACACACATATTAACCATCACACTATATTAAAGAATTTTGGGATGGTAGAAATGTTAAGAACATGCCCTAGCCAGTACCCTCCTTAAAGACTAAGAAATAAGGGTGAGTGAGTCACCCTAAGTCCCACAGCAGATGAAAGATGTCACCCTTGTCGAAAACTGCAATCTCTTTTCCCAGTGCCTTTTCTGGGTACTACCACTTTAGTGAAAATTAATGCAGGAGGAGTAGTCCCTTCTTCAATTAAAACTTCTGTAATCCAAATAGGAGATTTTACTATTAACTTAAGGATTTCTCAAGGTCTTTTACAACAGGAAACTCCCAGCAACTATCCTCAATTCATTTGAACATTACTTTCCTTCTACAGTTCTCTTAGTAGATTTGCTGATCACTTTGATATAAGACCTGCAACTGGAGGAAGAAAGAGAAATAGGTCATCAGTGGTTCTGATTTATAATCTATTTATGATGAAGACACAGGTTTTGCCAAGGTCATTTTAGTCCTCAGCTCATTGAATTCTCATTAATACCATCTTAAGGCATATGATAAGCCTTTGTGCGTAGAGATATGAGCCATGTATGAGCCATGTATACACTATCATGTATGAGCCATGTATACATTATCTGTATTCTAAATCTCTCTTCCTTGTCCCATGTCCTCTCCTCAGCAAACTTTAACTGATAGAATGAAATTAACAGATCTCTGATGCCACATGTTGTGTGTTGTATTGCTAGCTGAAAAGACAGTGATTGAATTCCACCAGTCACTTAATGAGAGAAAGATAGGCAGTCTCCTTCCATAAATATTTGCAGCCTAAGAATTCTAATGGAGGGTTTCCATGAGTCAGAATTGAAGTAAGTTTAAGTTTGTAGAACTACTAGACTCTGCAGTCTCAGTGTTTTGGCATGGAGAGTAGGAGAAGGATGTTTTCAAGTAGTGAAATATATAATAATTATTAACTTCCTACTGAAAGAATGGCACATTAGGGAAATGGGAATTCTGCAGGGCCCCTACATTAAGAAGGTAGATTAGCCAAGGAGTTTCATGGATTGGCTGGAGGACAACTGTGCAGCCTCTCTGAAGTCACTTTGAATCCAGACATTCAATAGGAAATTGGATTCGGTAAACTATAAATGGTTGGTTATCTTTAAAAGTATTTCTTGATCATTTATTTCTTCTATACGCAACAATTTTATCAAGGCCCACTGAAGATAGCCAATCTCTGCAAGTTTACAGCACTGTGGCAGCTTATATGTTATGTTGTTGGTGATTCACTTCCAGCAGTCCTGGTAAGGAAGGAAGACGATGGGATACAAATTTGCATGTTTGAAATGACAGATGTAGACCTGGAGGCACCCACCAGTCTATGCCAGATAATTTGGAGGGCAGCTGCCTGGACAACCAACTGGAAGAGATTCATATTTGTTCCTATTCCCATGAAAAGAGATCCAGTAGAATGTGGAAACTTTGAAACAATATCGTTACTATCACATGCAAACAAATTGCTGCTGAAGAGTATTCAAAAAGGGCTAGATACAGTACAGAGATAGGGAACTGCCAGAAGCTCGAGCTAGTTTTAGAAGTGACCATAACACCAGAAATGTCATGGCTAAAAGCATTCAAAGGGGTGTACTATAATTCCATTAGCAAAGGAGTTGTTCTTAGTTGCCATTGAGTAGATTTTAGTGACCCCCCACATGACAAAGTAGAATGACCCATAATGTTTTCTTTCATGGCAGAATATCAGGACTTTCTCCCCCAAAGTTGCTGGGCCTTTCTGTTAGTAGTCCTGTGTATAACCTTTGTGACACCAGTGCTTCTTCAGTGATTAATAAATGGCAGAGGAAAGCCTTTAAGGACAGGATGACTTTGAAGAGGGTATCAGATTCATTCTGCTGTTCACCTGCACACGCACCTGTACACATGCTTGCATGGTTAGAAATCAGAATCATAGGTGAGGTCAAGAAGATAGGATGAAAGTAACCCAAGTTCAGCAGGGAGCCCGTGAGTAAACAATTCACATGTTTAGCTTTTAACATGAAGCTTGGAGGTTCCTGTCTACCCAGATGTGCCTCAGGGGGAAAAAAACCCAAAGAAGCAAAGCCAACAAAAACCAAACTACCCACAAACACCTGATGATCTACTTTTGAAGAATCAGTATTTCAATCCTGTGGAACATGATTCTGCTTTGACATGTGTGAAGTCACTGAGAATTGCAGGTGACTTATTGACAAATAGTTTTTAAATCAGATGGTAGGTGTCATGTGAAAATCTAGACCCAGAGAGTGCTTTGAGAGTGTGGTTCATGAGATAGGAAATAACAGCAACAAAAGAAGAGAGAAGGAAAGGACTTGATAGATGTTTGAGTTGGACCTGGCTCCTAACAGTCTCTGGCTGTGGTCTATCCGAAGCAACAGGAAAGTTTCTGGATAAGCTCTTCTCTAATTCCAGCTAAAAAGCTTTAGGCAAGTTATTGAAACTGTGAGCTTCACTATTATCTATAAAATGGGATCATAAACTCTTAGATGTCTTAAACAAGTGACATTGTGAGACCAGAGAGCAGTTAAGTTTTATGAAAGGACTTTGTAGATTCGTGTTAACTCAAATGAGCCAGATGTTCATAAGTAGTTATACAGGCTTCCTAGGTGGTTAGATCAAATCTCCATCATCCCTCTTGTGAATTTGAGAAAAATGACATAATCTCACATTTCCTCACCACTAAGACAGTATTCTAAATCTATTTATGGTCTGTTTGCTTCCTAAAGGAATAATACAGTGTAGGCGTAATGAAAAATGAACACAACACAAACAGAACGAACAATAGGTCAGTCATACTGACCTTTCTGATATTCTCAGCAGTGGGACCTGGAACCTAAACTGGCACTCATTGCTGTTGAGTCAGAAACAGCGGATAACTGACCTTCCATTGATTTTCCAAAGCTGTTTATTGCTTGGTAGGAGATTGCCCATCTTTTCTCCCTCGAGTGGCTGGTGGAGTGCTTGTGGTGGCATGGCCGATGTGTAACCAGTTCAGATTTCTGTGGGCTATGTCACTAGAGCTCCCTGGGAACATATACAGTGCCCAGTAAGCAGTGTTTACATGGTTGAATGAATGAATTGTTGTTCTTATGTGCCGTCAAGTAGACTATGACTCATAGTGGCCCTATGAATAATAGTTCTGAACCCTGCCTATCTTTAGCCAGTTGCACTATCTCTGACACACCTGCCCTCTTTGCCACAGTCATTGTGCCAGTCCATTGCCTCTAAGGTCTTCCTTTCCTGTGCTGACCTTCATGTCCTTCTCTTATGTTTCCAAGCATGATGTCCTCCAGGAAATGACCCTTCCTGGCAACATCCAAAGTATTTGAGACAGAGTTTCAAAATCCTTGCCTCCAAGGAGCAAGATGGTTTCACCCTTTCCAGGAGAGACCTATTTGTTCTCTTGGCAGTTCATGACATGTTCAGTATTCTTCCCCAGCACCACAACTCTAAAGCATTGATTCTTCTTCCACCATCTTTAGTCATTGTCCAACTACCTGATGCATAGTAAGTAATTAAGAAGACCATGGTTTGGATCAGATACACTTAGTCCCTAGACTCACATCATCGCTTTTTAGCACTCTGGAGACATCCCTGACAGCAGATTTTCCCAAAGCAACTTGTCTTTTGATTTCTAGATTGCTGGTGCCAGGAGTGTTTGTTGATTGTGGACCTGAACAAGATGAAATTGTTAACAACTTCAGTCTTCTCTATCTATCATGATGCTGCCAGTTGGGCCAGTGGTGAGAATCTTTGTTTTCTTGATGTTGAGTTGCAGTCTGTATTGAAAACTGCAGTCCTTCACATTCTTCAGCAAACATTTCAAGTCTTCCTCAGTTTGGGCAAGTAGTGTTGTGTCATCTGCGTAACACAGGTTGTTGATGAGTCTTCTTTCAATCCTGATACCACATTCTTCTTTATAAAGTCCAGCATCCCGAATGATCTGTTCCACATATAAATTGAAAAGATAATGGAGAAAGGACATACCCCTGATGTACTCTTTACTTAATTTTAAAACATGGAGTGTTTCCTTGTTTATATTACTGTTTATATGACTACTTCTTGGTCTGAGTATAATAAATATTTCACATGAACACAGTCAAGTTTTCTGAGATTCCCTTTCTTCTCAGTGCTAGCCACATTTGTTTTGATCCAGTCAAATCTCTTTGCATAGTCAATAAAACACAAATAGACATTCGTTGCTACTCTGATTTCATAAGATCTGACATTGGCAATGACATCCCTGGTGCTATGGCCTCTTCTAAACCTAGCTCTTATTTCTGCAGTTTTCTGTTGATAATCTTCAGCAAGACTTTTTACCAGCTCTTTGAGAGCAGCTTGAGTTTCCTCTGTTATCATCATTGCTTTTTGATCATATACTGTTTGATGAAATTCTTCTGTATGAACCAATTCTTTTTGGTATAGTGCTTCTGTATACTCCTTCCATTTCTTTTCATGCTTCAGTTCCTGGATCACTCAATATTCTACCCATAGCATCCTTAATGATTGCAACTTGAAGTTTGAATTAATTCTTCAGTTCCTTCAGCTTAAGAAATAGTTTATCCTTTTTGATTTTCTAACTCCAACTCTTTGCATATTTTACTATAATACTTTTTTTTTTTAATCGAGCTGCCCTTTGAAACCTGTTCACCACCTTGACACTTTCTTTCCTTTGATTTGGCTTCTCAGTATTCAGAGTCTTTTCTGACATCCATTTCTGTCTTTTCTTTTTCTTTGTTTTATTAATGATATTTTGCATTCTTCATGGATGATATTTTTTATATCATCCACAGCTCATCTGGTCTTTGGTCATTAGTGTTCAAGGCCTCAAACCTATTCTTGAGATTGTTTTTTAAGTTCTAGTGGGGCAGATTCAAGGTCATGTTTTGGTTCTTGAGGATTTGTTTTAATGTTCTTCAACTTCAGTTGAACTTGCACATGAGTAGTTGATGGTATTTTACACAGCACCTGGAGGAGTTTCGCAGCCGATAAGGATCTTCTCCAAGGATTCTGTCCACAGATGTAATGTAGTCAGTTCGATTCTTCTCTATTCCATCAGGTGCGGTGCATATGTATAGTCTCTGTTTTTTAGAAAAGGTATTTACAGTGAATAAACAATTGATTGTATAAAATTCTATCATTCTGTCTTCAGTCTCATTCCTCTCACCAAGTCCATATTTTCTGACTACTGGTGCTTCTTCCTTGTTCCCAACTTTTGTGTTCCAGTCACTAATTATTATTAATAAGTCTTTATTGTATGTTCATTTGATTTAAGACTGCAACAGTTAATAGAAATACTCTATTTCCTCTTTTCTGGCTCTCATTATTCATATAATGGCAGTGGCATTAACAGGTTTTCCTTGTATGGATATGGATAATTTTCTGTCACTCACAATACTGTATTTAAGGATGGATTTAGAAATGGTCTTTTTGACTATGAATTTGATCCTATTTCCTCTTCACATTTTCATTCCCATCATAAAAGATCAAATGATTGTTTGATTTAAAATGTCTCATACCAATGCATTGCATTTCTTTTTTAACCATGTCCTTTTTTTAAAAATTCATATTTCTTACATTCCACATTCCAATTGTTAGTGATTGTTTGCAACTGTCTCTGTTCATTTGCTTTTCCCAATGTGAGCACTTAGCCTCTAGTACTGTATCCACTAGTCTAAATATGTTCTAGTTAATGTGTTTGACTGCAAACCTAAAGGTCGGTAGTTCCAGTCTATTCAGAGCCATGTTAGAAAAAGGACCAAGTGACTTACTTCAAAAAAGCCCAACCATTAAAAGCCCTATGTATGGAGCACAGTTCTACTCTATCATATGTGCGCTCACCATGATTTTGAACCAGCTCAATGGTTCAAATGCTTTCTGTTGGCTTCTTTTGAAAATTTGCAATATCTGAACTGTAATGTTGGGATTATATCTTTCAGAGCATGATTAAGACCTTATGTTTCATTCCTTTTCTTTCAGGACTCGAGTCAAGCTGGAAAGCCTGGAAGATGCCTATATTTTGCGGGGAAATGATGACTCCCTCTCCGACAAGCATGGCTGCCCAGCTTACGTAAGCCCAGAAATCTTGAACACCAGTGGCAGCTACTCGGGCAAAGCAGCCGACGTGTGGAGCCTGGGAGTGATGCTGTATACCATGTTGGTAGGGCGGTACCCTTTCCATGACATTGAGCCCAGTTCCCTCTTCAGCAAGATCCGACGTGGCCAGTTCAACATTCCAGAGACTCTGTCACCCAAGGCCAAGTGCTTCATCCGAAGCATTCTACGGCGGGAGCCCTCCGAGAGGCTGACCTCCCAGGAAATTCTGGACCATCCTTGGTTTTCTACAGATTTTAGTGTCTCGAATTCAGGCTATGGTGCTAAGGAAGTATCTGATCAGCTGGTGCCGGATGTCAACATGGAAGAGAACTTGGACCCTTTCTTTAATTGAACTCCCGGCCCACATAGACTAGGTATTTCACAGGTACCAGGAGCGAGAGGGCATCGGGAAGGAGTTCTCCCGGGAATACACGTCGCCCGCTTGGTAGCAAGAAAGACACTCACACTCACAAGTTTTCTGGTTCAAAGAAGGAAAACCTTCAAGGAGCTGACTAAATATGTAACATGGGGGCAAGAGACATGGGGTAGGGCTGGCCTCTGTGGTCAAGCCTGATGGGTGGAATTGAAGCTATAGGTCACACCCTGAAGCTTCTCTTCCCTAATGGAGCCAAGGAGATCACCCCTGCCAGTTGGGCTGCTTTCGCCTACCCCACTTTTTGTTTTGTTCAAAAATAGTTGCAGATCCTGACAGAACCGAAACTCTCTGCCTCAAACACACATCTTGGCATCGCACTGTTAGCATTCAACTTCTTGTCATGATTCAGGGCAGGTACAATTGGCCAAGGATTTTTTTGTTTTGTTTTTCTTCTTCTTCTTCTTCTTCTTTTTCTTTTTCTTTTGAAAACAAGCCAACCACCTATCTGATCATTAATGGGGTTCACTTAAAGTAATTCGGTGCACACAGACTGACTCACCACCCGGGTGCTAAACTAAAAGAAAACCACCACAACAAAAAAGTCCAGTTTGTGTCTTTCAATTGCTCTCTTCAAATCATTTCTTCTAAATAAACTATTTAATATCCTGGTCAGGAAATAGCATGTTCATTCATTGCTCCCTGAAGGGGGGGGAAAAATTCTGTCCTTCAACAAGCTATTCTGTTTTGTGTCAATTGGTTTGTGGCAGGAAGCTATTAGAAGCCAAACTTCCAGACACATTACTGCTATCATAGTTTAAAGTGGAGGAGTGGGGGATTAAAAGAATAAGAAAGGAAAGGAGAAATTCAATTCCTTCTTTCCCCCTCTTTCTCGAGTGGTGAGGGTTTAAATTACAAACATTCCTCTTTCCTGAGATGATAACGTGGCCTCTGATAACAGACTCTTGGAGTCTTAAGCTTTTGCAACACACCGATCTCAGCTAAACATTTTGTCTTTGTTTTATTGGAAACTCATGAAAACAAGCAGGTTGTCCCACATAAAACACAGGGCAGCTATTTCGTTTTCTTTATGAAGAATGATCCTTTTAGCTTGGAAAGCCCTCTGGTGTTAATAAACCCTCAGTAGAGACAGTGGGAAGGATAATAAGCTGAAAGCTAGGATGTTATAAATAAGAAACTGCTCTTTATCCCAATACGCACCTTTGTATTTTCAAGAACTCTTCTATTTATTAAGGAAAATGTCACATTGTGATGTATTAAGCCAGTACTTCAATTACGGGTTGACTTGGGATGACATGTTACATGCTGTAGTTAACATTTATAATTTTTTTTCTCTTGTTTGAATATTTCTGTCCCTGAAGTAACCTTTTATTTGGCTTTTCTAGATAGCTTCATTTCGAGTGGCAAATGTTTGTTTTTAATTATCGCTTTTCTATTGCTGTATGATACAGAAATCTTTTGGCATAAATATTTGTGTTTCCAGTACCTCAGTTGTTTGGATTTCACTGCCTGTATATGTTTTGTGAAATGGTCATGTTTTTGGGTAGGTAACACGTGGACTCTAGTATGTAAATGTTACTTGAATCTGTGCTTAATTCTAGTATGTGGCATGTATGTGCAGACCCTTGGATGCTGTTTGCCTGCTCAGCAGGAGCTGTGTAGCTCATGTTCCCAGGAGGGCGGCTTGACCGTGCCTGATCAGGAGACGAGGCGGCCATGCACTTGCCCTTGGTTCTATTTTGATAATGAAAGATATAAAGGAGAGATGTTTGGGGTTTTTTTTGTTTTGTTTTGTTTTGTTCTTGTTTCCTTTTTACATTCTGAAGACGGTGCTGTGTCAAGAAGGACCTTTTTCCCTTTCCCTTGCCCCTATTTTTTTAAGTACGTCGTAGCAGGAAAGATTGGTGATGTGCATGGTGGGAATCTATGGCCTCTGGTGCTTTGTCATGTATTTGGTTTAATGTTTTTGTCCTAATCTCTCTTCAATAAATAAAATTGTGCGTATTTAACTAATATCATGAGGTTTGGTAAAATGATTCTTTTCTGTGAACTGTGCTTTCTGTCAACAAAGACTCCTGCATATCCTCTCCCGTGTATTTACTCTTTGAAAGTAATCATATTTTTTACTTTCTTAATTTACTACTATTAATGTTAATGAAAGTTTACAGAGACTTTGAATTTCCATACAGTCATTGTTGTACTTTTCTCCCTGCCCATCCCTCCCTCTCCCAGTTCACTCTTCTCTTTGAAAAGTACAAGAAAAATTCTTTCATTGTTTTACAATCCCTCCCCCCAAGTCCACTGCATTATGCAGCCTTCATTCTGGACTCTTGTCATGACAATAATACCCAATCTTATATTTCTTTTAAACAGCTCTCTCCCTCATCTGTTTCAGTGCAATATACATAATTTATACCATCTTTCTCAGTCTCCCCCCAACCCTGATGTCAGTTTTGTTTCACAACAGTGGGACTATGCAGTATTTGTCCTTATGTGACCAAGATCTTTCACTCAGCATAATGTCCTCCATTTTGTATAATAGAATGTAAACATTAATATTATTGATAAAAACCAAAATTTATTTTCCATTGCTTGTGGGTGTATGCTGACCAATTTAAATATAATATCTCACTGAATTGATTTTTTTTAATTTTTATTTATTTATTTATTTTTAATTTAGGTTGTTTATTTTTCATTTCAATGAACATATACAGAGATTTTGGGATTCCGTTCACTCATTGTTGCACCCTTCTCCCTGCAGAAAC
>NW_006399759.1:32446270-32457857 GCF_000299155.1 Elephantulus edwardii | reverse complement strand
TTTTAGTCCTAGGTCCATGATCCACCTTGAGTTGGTTTTTGTATATGGAGTGAGGTGGGGATCTTGTTTAATTCTTCTGCAGATAGTTTTCCAATGAATTGATATTTTTAACAACCTTGTTATCAGCTACTGAAGTGCAGCTGACCTATGGTGACCCCACCAAAATGGAACAAAATGCCACCTGGCCCTGCACCAGCCTCTGAAACGTTTCAGTTCAAACCTTGGTAATCTATAGGGTAGATTGTCATTAGCTGATACCACTCAATTTGTTTTCTTAGTTCATCTTAGTATGGAAGTGTCACTGAAACTTGTTCTGCAAAAGAGTTAGACAGTCCTCTGATAGAATGCTGACAGCTTCACTTAGAGTGCTTTGATGAAGAATTGAACCTGAACTTGGAAAGAGAGCTCTATACTACTGATTCACTAATGCCTTATGAAAGGATCTAAAATATTTTAATTGTTGTTATGTGCCATCGAGTCACCTGTGACTCATAGCAACCCTGTGTACAACTGCTCTGAAGCCTGTCCTATCCTGAGCCAGTCTCACTGACTCTGACACACCTACCCCCATTGCCCCATCAGCTATACCAATCCATGTCATTCAGGGTCTTCCTCTTCTGGGCTGTTCTTCCACCCTTCCAAGCATGAAGTTCTTCTTTGAGGATGATCCCTCCTGGCCACATGCTGAAAGTATGTGAGATGGAGCTTCAAAATCCTAGCCTCTAAGGAGAAACTTGGCTTCATCCTCTCCAAGAGAGACCTATTTGTTTTCTTGGTGGTCCATGGTATGTTTAATACTTTAGAAGAAATAAAACAAACCCAGGAAAGTTAAAAGATGTGCCCAAGGCTACACAGCCTACAATTGTTAGAGCCAGGACTAAAGCGCTCATCTAATCTCAAATGTTGTTGCTTATTCTTTTATGTTAATCCCTAGAAGCTGTCAGGGAAAATGTTGTATGAATTCTGCTGGGCTGCAATCCTGAAGGCATGCAGTTTGAATCCACCAGCTGCTTCACAGGAGAAAGATGAGCAATCTCCTCATGGAGATTAATTGCCTCTGAAAATCAACCGGAGGGTCAGCGATGGATTGGTCTGACTCGAAGATGGAGAAAAATGACACTTAGTGCCCAAGGAGCCTTGGTGACACAGTGGTTAAGTAAATACTCCACTGCTAGCCAAATGGACAATGGTTTGAACCACCAATCACTTCATAGGAGAAAGATGTGACAGTCTGATTCCATAAAGAGTACAGCCTTGGGAACCCTTTTGAGGCTGTTCTCTTGGTAAAAGTTTGCATTTGCATTCAAGCTGATGGCAACGGGACCTAAAATTCAAGTAATTCAGACTCCCACATGGATTCATTGGGAAAAACAACATCTGCACAGCTAGTTGATCAGAAGGCTCCAAGGAGGAAACCACTAGATTCCCAGCAACCAGTCTTCACCCAGCAACCTTCCTCTCTGTTTTAGACCCACAGAATGCGGACCTAGATGTTCTATACAGGAGATCCTACTCATCATGCCCACCATTTAGCACGAGAAGTAACTAGCCTAAACACACACACACACATACACACACACACACACACAAAAGCACACCAGTCCAAAGCTGGCATAAACTCACTTCCAAATCCTGTTAGCTCTCTCCCAGGTTTCCAAGGTTGGAACTCTTATTGGAAGCATCATCTTTCTCCCTCAGAGCATCTTATGGATTGTGTCCACCAACCTTTCAGCAGCCCAACAAGTAACGAACCAGGTAACCAGGTTTCCTTAACTACAATGAAGATCCTTGAGTCATGAAACATTTCACTCTCTTCCGTTAATCTTCATGTTGGTTTTGAAAAATGAGAGAGCAGAAAAATGCAGTTGGCTTAATTGGGTGAAAACAAGATCTAGTGGAAGCCAACAGGATGGATGTCTTATTCGGTGTAAGATAGGAGGTGCCCTGAAGGGGTGGCATCTGCATCAGAGTCCATAAAGACAAATGGTTTCAATTAAAAAAAAAACCAACCCCAAAAGCAACCAAAACTGTAGCATTCAAGACAGAAAAAAATGTGCAGAAAAAGTATTTGAAACATACTGGAGTTAACACCATTAGTGTCAAGTTGTGAATGGAGCTCATCAAAGTCCTTTCAAAAAAGTGATGCTTGCAGTATATGGGAAAATGTGGCTTAAAGAGGAAGTTTTATAGTCTATTGGGCCAGACTTCTAAAATTCGCCAAATGTTTACCATGCCAAGCCTTCATCTTTGTATCTATAGCACTTGTCTTGGTGGCTGGCACCTGACCGAGTGTTCAGGTCTCTGTAGGTAGGTGGTAGTGCCCAGTAAATAGTTGTTAATTGATGACTGATTTGTGCCAGCAGCACTCTCCACTTCTGAATTTCCTTCCAATCCCAGTTTTCTAAAATGCACATCATTAGAAAACAGTCTTTGCAAGTACTGAAGTCTACCAGAGGCTTTTGCTGGGACACAGATAGACTGATCCAATTTCTTTGCTCTTTCACTGCCTGTGATTAAGCAGAAATGGGCCTGCTGCCTAATGAATTCCTGTTTGAATTGTGTTCTATCAAATCTTCGCATGTGTGGTTGCTGGGGGAAGGGAGTTGTTGGCACACATAATCTAGCCTTTATATAATGAGCTTCCACCTTGTTGGGAACCCAGAATCAGCAAGCTCCCTCCTCCCTTAATATTGAAAGGCTTAACCAAAGGAAAACTCATTTCTATTCTCTAGTCCCTTCGGGCTAACTACTTATCACCTTCCTAACCCAGATTAAGGACCTGAGGCAAGGCCTTCAGTGAGGGGAGTGGTATGAGGAGGACAAAGGCCTGGTCCTAAAGGCTTACTCAGTTTCATATTAGCTGGGACCAGGCAAAGTATTTAACTTTTATAAGGATCAAGAGTGCTGTGAAGGAAGATGGAGCTAACCCACAGCCCTCACATCTCTCGTGACAGTAATGACAGGACAGAGCAATCTGCCCCACAGGATTGCTAATGCTGCAAATCTTTACAAAAGCAGACCTCTATATCCTTCACTTATGGAGTGGTTGGTGGATTCTAACTGCTAGTCTCTTGGTGAGCACCCATCAAAGCCTTTCTTTAAGCATTGTGCCATCAGGCCTTCTAGACTGAATTAAGGCATGTGAGAGTCAAAGTAAGATCTGTGGCCAGCTAGAATAATGGTTTACACTACTATTGGGTAAGGGAGCTCTTGGCCTGGTTAGTAAGGAGTTGTACTGCCAACTGAAACACAGTTGATTCGAGTCCACCGGCTGCTCCACTCTAGGAAGATGGGCAAAATTCACTTGGAGGGTCAACTAGGAGTGAGTTCTGACTAGATGGCAATGAGTTGTGTTAGGTACGCTGGATAACAGAGCGGAGTTGTCTCCTGGGGTGGTGCTGTCCTAGGGTTAATATATCAGGTGCCATCAGAGACAAATAAAGAAACCCAGAGAGAACCCTCTCCCCTGCCTCCACTAGCGCAGCTTCACTTGATCAGTTCTGTCCGTAGTTCTAATATCAATTTGGAGAAAGAACAAGAGTTCTGCTAAATGTATTTGAAAACCATTAAATTCAACTCCTGTATTTTATGGTAAAGCAACTAAGGTCCATGGAGGGAAAGCCCATTACCAGAGCCACTTTGAGTAGGTAATAAAGGTTGAACTGAGCAATTAAGGGAAGAAAACATTTGTAAGTGAGACAGTCTAACTCAAACTTCAGAAATTCTACTTATTCACCCAACTCTTCTCACCACTTTTATCTTTCCACTGTGACCTTGTTCCTTGCCTTGACTCAGCTCAAGACCTTTTGTGTGACTAGCTCAGTGACATGAATGTCAACCGATCATCTGCAAATCATCTGCAATGATTTTGAATTAAGTAAACTTTACCAAATATCTAAATGAAAGCAGCACTGGTAGCTTAGTAAGTAAGGAGTTGTGTTGCTAATACAAAGGCAGGGTGTTTGAATATACCAGCTGCTCCTTAGGAGAAAGATGAACATCTTCTCTATCACAATTTATAGAAAATTTCAGCCTCTGAAAACCCACTAGAGGTTCAGATACAAGTCAGTTCCAACTTGACAGCAATGAGAGAAAGACATCCTTATTCATTATGACTTTTATTTTCATTTACTGTCTATGTATCTGATAGTTGGACAATGAATGAGGATGACAAAGGAGACTTGCTATCTTTGAATTGTAGTACTGGAGAAGAATCCTGAATATCCTATGGACTGCCAAAAGAACAAACAAGTCTATCTTGAAGGAAGTACAACCAGAGTTCTCCACAGAGGCAAGAATGGTCAAACCTGATCTCACATACTTTGGTTATCTTCTCAGAAGGGATCAGTCCTTGGGAAAAGGTCAGAGAAAGAGAAGAAGACCTCCTATAAAATGAATTTACACAGAAACTATAACAATGGGCTTGATCATATTAAAGATTGTGAGGATAAAGCTAAGTTCCAATCAGTTGTTCATAGGGTTACTATGGGTTCATTTTGAAGCATTTAACAACAACCGTAACAACAAGACTTTTAGATATCCTCTTCTACACAAGTCTAGATTGTCATTCACTGTCCCAATGCTAGTCAGAAACCAAAACAAAAGTAGTTACCTTCAAGTGGAATCCGACTCAAGGTAAACCCACAGGTTCCAGTGTAGCGCTGCACTTCACACGAGTTTCCATTGATTTTCTTAGAGTAGCTTCTCCAGACCTTTCTTGTAAGGACTCTTTGGGTAAACTTGAGCCTCTGATTGTAACTAATTGCACCACTCAGAAACTCCATAGCAAGAAAAGAGTTACCAGGAAGTAACTTGGCAGTTTGAATCCCTTTTTGGGCCATTGATGACCTCTTTTCTGTGTACTTGACTTTCCAGGTATGTTTATGCTAAACACAACTTATTGGCATTGAATCAATTCTGTGACACATGAGTATAAGAGATTTTTACTGGAGGAGACTACTCATCCTTTAGGGCACATTTCCATTAACATACTAACATAATGCACTCCACCACCAAGACAGTATGTTTGTGTTTTTTCTTCAGTAAACCACGCCTTGAAACAAAAACTTGGCTTTAGAGATAAAGCAAAGAGGAATAGAAACCGATAGCCCTTATTTGGTGTTTCAAAGTAGATACCATGTTGTATAAATGAATGAAGTGAGACTCCAAAGAGATTAAATTAGTTGAAGGAGGCTTTCCAGATGTTAAATGTAGGATCTTTATTTGAACTAAGATTTCAAGACAATGCATTTTGATGAATGATACTTAAGGACACCTAAGAATAATCCAGGGTTCATACTAAAATGCAAAATCTGATTCTGTAAATTTGGGGTGGAAATGTCAATTTGGGACGCACCTGTCTCACGCCCTGATTTGAACTTTGCTTTTACAATCTCCAAATGTGTTCCACATTGCTGAAGCAAACACTGATGCCCCTCCTCACGCTGACTTGCATTCTAAAACATTAGAGCTATTAACAGAGCCTCTCCTCTCCCCTCCCCTTGCACACCCTCTCTGAGAATGTTTCTGCAGGCAAGGGAGTAAAATTGAGTACATACTTAACGGCTAAGAAGATTGTTTCATCTTTCTCTGAACTTAGAGCATGGTTTGGAATTAGAAGTTCAGGGTTCAACTTCTGGTACAGCTTCTTTCCTTAGTAGGTGAGATCTGTGGGAACTCACTCACTTGTTGAGTCTATGTTTTTTTGTAAAATAAAAGCAAAAGCTTTTGGTGAAGATAAGGACAAATTATAAGTTCTTCCTTTGTGTAAATGATAACATTTTCTACAGGCACTTTCACAGATGGCCTCAGCAATACTACAGTTTTAGGAACCAAAAATTGAAATTCTAAGTTTAATTCAAGAGAAAAGACAAAATAGAACTCAACTGGGAGTGAGTCAAGAGCAGCAGTGGAGTATTAACCCTGAGTTCCTCAAGAGGTAGTACTCCTAAGATGCAGCTCATGCACCAAAAGAAGCTACTCCTTCAAAACTCCCATAGCTCCGGAACTAATAATAGCCCACACAATGGAAGCTTTCAATGAGGCTCAACAACAGATAAGGAGGCCCTCAAGAGGATGAGCTCCATGCCACCAGGCTACACCTTCCCAATTGTAATGTAGCTGACATTAAACCAGCACTTGAGATGGGTTCAGTTCAGTTTGACCTCTTATGAAATATTTTCAGTTCCACCCTGTTGTTGTTCCTTTTCCCATGGAGTCTGAAAGGACTCATAACTAACCCTCCAGTTTGTTTTCAGAGGCTATAAACCACTCAGGAGGAGATTGTTCATCTTCGTTTCATGTATTTGAACTGACTATATTTGGGTTGACAGAGCAATTCCTTAACCACTTGTGGTTGTTATGTTGTATTTACTGTGCAGTTGACTTCAGCTTCTAGCAATACCATGTATAACAGTTCTGAACTCTGCTCTATCCTGAGCCAATTTCATCTTTTCTGACACACCCACCCCCATGATTCCAGTCACTGAATCAATCCACCGCATCCAGGGTCTTTCTCTCTTGCATCGTCCCTCCATCCTTCAAAGCACAATGTCCCTCTCCAAGGATCAGTCCCTTCTTGCAACATGCCCAAAGTATGTCAGATGAAGCTTTAAAATCCTTGCTTCCGAGGAGCAGCCTGGTTTCACCCTCTCCCACTAGAGGTAAAGATAGGTCCAGTTCCTAGTAATCTTATGAATAAAAAAACCAAAATCCTGTCCAATCCTTCCTCACATTCTATACAGTGCTGCTTAAACACATTGTTGCAGTTACTGTGTCAATCCACACTACATAAAAGAAATTAAAATAGACAGTTTAAAAATACTCGCCCCCCCCAACGCCCGGTTGATTCTTATAGGTCCTCACCAGTTGATTCTTATAGGTCCTCATTTGATTCTTATGTAATAAGTAGTTTGGCCATCGATGGATCTAGTGCTTCCATGGAATAATAGATGTATTGCTAATTGCCAGGCTGCTACTATTGCTTGCATAACAGTCATGAGAAGAGGAAGTTACTTTGTTTTCGGTTCAGACATTATTTATGGGAAGCAATTCTGATAGGTAAAGGCAGAGACCTCTTCATGTGGATATGAAACTAATGTATACACTAATGTCCTGGGACAAATCATATCCAATAAGTTTGGGAAGTATATTTTAAGCCATTTGTAATTAGGGAAAGTAATTACCTTACTAATCTCTTGGTTTTGATCCTACTATACCTTTTTTTTACATTCTCCAAATACTATACTTCACTCTATTTACTCTACTTACATTTGATTTTTCTCCTAATAGTTTCATAGAGGATCCATTTTACAGAATGACCAAAAATGTGCTGGGTGTACTTGAATTTCAGTGATTGCACTTTAACTTATTTGTTCTATTATTTCTTCTGGCAATTCTACATAGATTTCTAAGTTAATGGTTAAATCAGCTATAAAAAGATAGTTTGATTTTTCTATCTAATCTGAATATCAAGAAAACAACGATTCTTATCACTGAACCAATAGGCAATGCCATGATGAATGGAGAGGAGATTGAAACTGTCAACAGCTTCATCTTACTTGAGTCCACAATTAACACCCTTGGTATGAGCAGTCAGGAAATAGACACATTGCAATAAAAAAAAAAAATCTACAGTTAGGGACCTTTCCAAACTATTGAGGAGAGGTGATGTCAGCTTGAGGACTAAAGTGTGCCTAATTCAGGCCATGGTCTTTCTGATTACTAGCTATGCATCTGAGACCTGGACAATGAATAAGGATTACAGAAAAAGAATTGAGACCTTTGGGTTGCGGTGTTGGAGAAGAGCACTGAACATCCTATTGATGGCCAAACAGATACATCTTGGAGATGGTGGAGCTGGAGTGCTCTTTGGGGACCAGAATGATGCAGCTTCATCTCACATACTTTGGACATGTTGCTTAGGAGGGTCTATTCCTTGGAGAGGGACATGATGTTGGAAAGGGTGGAGGGTCAGCAAAGAGAGGAAGACCCTCAACCAGATTGGTTGACAGGGTGACTGCTGCAGTGGGCTCTTGTGTGTCAGGAAGTGCGAGGATGGTGCAGGACAGGACTGAATTCAGATCTTTTGTTCATAGGGTCACTATGAGTTGTACTCGACTTGACAACACCTAACAACAACAACACTGAATATATTTTATTTTCTTTCCTGTTTTACTGATTAGAATTTCTGGGACCATGTTGACTAGATATGGTGAGAGTGGATAGCATCTATATGTTTGCTATTTACAGCCTACTTATTTTATCAATAACAATAATGACTATTGATCTGTGATAATAATTGCTGTCTTTTCCACTTCTCTTTGTACTTCTATTACTGTCTGTGTTATGAATGTCACAGCTATTGCTAGGTAATACATTTTCTTGTTATGTTCGCTTAATGAAATGATGGATTGACATAGTGCTATAGCAATGGGTACAAGTATGTAAAAAATGATGAGGATGGCACCAATAGGACACGGTTAAGATCTGTTGTTCATAGGGTAGCTATGAGAGCTATGAGTCAGACTTGACTCATAATTGTCTAATAATAATTAACAACAATAATTGGGAAATGATATTCTTAATTTCTAGAAATATTCTCTTCTCTGTAATTTACGTTGTCTGATACTAGTATAGCCATTCTGGTTTTCTTTTGGTGTAATTTCCATGTATCTTTTTTACCATTTATTTGTGTTTAATTTTTAATTTACTTGTCTCTATGAGTTCAAATCTACCAACAGCTACTAGAAAGAAAGATGATCATTACTCCCCCCCCCCCATGATTTATAGCCTCTGAAAACTTGCTGGAGGGTCAGTTATGAGATTTTTCTGATCACAGCAAAGAAAAAAATGTATTCATACTTGCAGAGGCTTCTTGTGGGCAACTTAGGTTTATATTTGGTTTCTGTATAATTTAGCAATCTCTGCCTTTTAATTGCTCTGTTTACCTTTAATATAGTTAGTGATATGATTGTATTTGGATCAACCAACTCGATATTAGTTTCCTATTTGTCCAGTCTGTTCTTTTATTTTTCTCTCTTTCATTGACATGACTTCTTTTGGATTAATTGAGCTTATTTTAAATAAATCTATCTTATCACTTTTATTGGTTTATTAGCTATGCATATTCATGTTACTCTTAGTAATTGCTGATGGCATAATTTGTAGCAAGTTGCACTGCTAACCCAAAGGTTGTTCAAATCTATCAATGGCTTCAAAGGAGAAAGAAGGCAATTCTCCTTCCATTGTGATTTACAGTCTCAGAAACCCAAATGAGGGATTGCTATGAGTTGGAATTGACTCAGCAGCTGCGAGCTTGAATTTTGCTTTGTTTTGGGACCAGGACAGAACAGAGCAAGGAAACACTGTATGGTTCAAACCTGGCAAGGGTGTACACCAGGGATGTGTTCTATCTCCATATCTTTCCAATTTATATGCAGAGCAGATTATCCAGGAGGCTGGGCTCTGTCAGGAGAAGTGTGACATCAGGATTGGAGATAGATTTATCAACAATCTGTGTTATGCAGATGACACAACCCTGCTTGCTGAAACTGAGGAGAACCTGAAGCGCTTGCTGCAGAAGGTCAAGGATTGAAGCCTCCAATATGGACTAAAGCTCAATGTCAAGAAAACAAAGATTCTAAAAAAAAAAAAAAAACACAAACAAAAAACACAAAGATTCTTACCACTGGGTTGATTGGCAACATCATGATAGATGGTGAAGAGATTGAGATAGTTGACAGCTTTAGTTTGTTTGCCTCTACAATTAACACTCTTGGTATCAGCAGCCAGGAAATAAAAAGACAAATTGCATTGGAAAAGTCTGCTGTCAGAGACCTCTCCAAGGTACTGAGGAACAGCAAAGTTAGTCTGGAGACTAAGGTGTGCCTGATACAGACTATGGCCTTTGCCATTACTTACTATGCTTCAGAGAGCTGAACAATGACTGGAGATGATAGAAGAAGAGTTGATGCCTTTGAGCTTTGGTGCTAGAGAAGAGTATTGATATACCATGGACTTCTAGGAGAACAAGTAAGCTCATCCTGGAGGGGGTGAAGCCAGGCTGCTCCTTGGAGCTTCGCCTGATATACTTTGGACATGTTTCAAGGAGGGAACAATCCTTGGAGAAAGTCGTCATGCTTTGGAGGGTGGAGAGATGTCGCAGGAGAGGAAGACCCTTGGTGAGATGGATTGATTTTATCACTGGGGTAATGGGGATAGATGTGATGGAGACAGTGAGATTAGCAAGAAATAGAGCAGTGCTTAGGACTCTTGTACATATGGTCACTATGAGTTGCAAACGACCCGATGGCACATAAGAACAACAACATTGTTAATTGTTGTTGTTGTTGTTGTAAAATGCCATCCAGTAGACTACAACTCATAGTGACCATAGAATAACAGCTCTGAACCTTGCCTTATCCTGAGTCAGCCTCTCTGTTTCTGACACACCTGGCCCATTGCCACAGTCAACATCTCACCTAGGGTCTTCCTCTACTGTGCTGTCCCTCCGCTCTTCCAAGCATGATGTTTTTCTCCCAGGACTGGCACCTCCTGGCAACCAGAATGTTCAAAAGTATGTGAGACAGATCATCAAAATCCTTGCCTCCAACCTAGTTTCACCCTTTCCATAACAGATTTGTTTGTTCTTTTGGCAGTCCATGTTATGTCTAATGCTCTTCTCCAGCATCACAATTCAAAGGCATCAGTTCTTCAACCATCATCCTTATTCATTGTCCAGTTTGAGAAGACCATGACCTGGATCAGCACACGTTAGCTTCTAGATGGACGTCATTGTTCTTTAGCTTTCTGGAGAGGTCCTTGACAAGTGTAACCAGGGTGCTCCTTAGAGGCAAGAATGGTGAAACTCTGCCTCACACACTTTAAACATATTGTCAGAAAGGGCTAGAGATCATGCTGAGAAAGGTGAAGGTTAAGAGGAAGAGAGAAGCCTCTCAACTAGTTAGATCAGCACAGTGACTGTAACAAGTGGCTTGAGCATGCTGGAGATTGTGAGGATGGCACAGATTAGAGCAAGGTTCAAATCTGTTGTCTGCGGGGTTGCCATGTGTTAAAGTTGATTCAATGGCACATAGCAACAAGAACCTAGTTGAAGGATTGTTAGATCAGATGACATTTCTGCTTCAAATTTTTTACGGAAGCATCAAACTCATAATTCTTAGTGGTTGCACCATTTTACAATCCTACCAAAAGTATATGAGAGTGCCAATCTCTCTGTACCCTCTCTAGCATACATTTGCTGTTGTTGCTGAGGTCAAATTATATATCATTTTAATTTTTTCTGTCATTGTGATTTTTATCAGTATTTCTGTAACTTAAGCATTTCTTCATTGTTGTTGGCCATCTGAATGTCTTTTTTTTTTTTTTGTGAAGTGTCTTTTCATGTTTTCTGCTTATTTCTAATTAGGTTGTTTTTGGTATTGTTGAATATTAGGAATTTTCCATACATTTTAAAAAGTATCTTAATTAGTTTTTCAGTCATTACAAAGACAGAAGAAGAAGAAAAGACCAAAATGGATGTCAGAAGAAACTCTAAAGATTGCACTGGAGCGTAGAGAAGCCAAAG
>NW_006399759.1:32418188-32444590 GCF_000299155.1 Elephantulus edwardii | reverse complement strand
ATCATGCTTGGGAGGTTGGAGGGACAGCGCAGGAGGGGAAGACCCTCTATGAGATGGATTGATTCGGTGACTGGGGTAATCGGGATGGGTGTGTCAGAAGCAGTGCGGTTGGCGCAGGATCGAGCAGGGTTTAGAGCTGTTGTGCATAGGGTCGCTATGAGTCAGAAACGACTCGATGGCACATAACAACAACAACAACAATTAGTTTTTATACATTAATTAATTTTCATTGTGTTTCATTCATATACGCTATGTTTCATACAATTCCTCATCGTGTTTCATGCAATCATTCAAATAACTGTTTTACATATAACTAATTACTATATATAGCATTTCTTAAGCTGAAGGAGTTGAAAAACAAATTCAAGCCACGGGTGGCAATACTTAAGGATACTTTGGGTAGAATGTTAAATAATCAAAGAAGCATTAAAAGAATATGGAAGGAGTTCACAGAGTCATTGTATCAGAAGAAATTGGCTGACACAGAAGAATTTCATGAAACAACATATGAGCAAGAGCCTATGGTGATGAAGGAGGAAGTTCAAGTTGCTCTGAAAGAATTAGCAAAAACAAGGCTCCAGGAGTTGAAGGCATACCAATTGACATATTTCAACAAACAGCTGCTTCCCTGGATGTGCTCACTAAGTTGCGCCATGAAACCTGGAGGACAGCCAGCTGGCATACTGACTGGAAAAGATTGATAATTGTTCCCATTCCAAAGAATGGTGACCAAACAGAGTGCAGAAATTGTCAAACAATATCATTAATATCACAAGAAAGTAAGATTCTGCTGAAAATGATCCAAAAATGACTGGAGCAATATGTCAACAGAGAACCGCCAGATGTGCAGGCTGGATTAAAAGAGGCCGTGGTACTAGGGATATTATAGCTAATATTAGATGGATCTTGGAAGAAAGTAGAGAATACCAGAAGAATGTCTATCTGTGCTTCATTGACTATGCAAAGGCTTTTGACTATGTGGGTCACAACAAGCTGTGGCTGACTCTGAGAAGAATGGGAGTCCCAGAACATTTGACTGTGCTAATGCGAAACCTATACTTGGACCAAGAGGCAGTCGTCAGAACAGAGTAAGGAGACACTACATGGTTCAAAATCAAGAAGGGGGTCCATCAGGGATGTGTTCTGTCTCCATACCTTTTCAATCTGTATGCAGAACAGATAATCCGAAACACTGGGCTGTACGAGGAGGAAAGTGGAATCAGGATTGGTGGAAGAGTCATCAACAACTTGCGTTATACAGATGGCACAACCCTGCTTGTTGAAACTGAGGATGACCTGAAGCACTTGCTGCAGAAGGTCAAGGACTGCAGCCTTCAATATGGATTGAAACTCAACATCAAGAAAACAAAGATTCTCACCACTTGGCCAATTGACAGCATCAGTATGGTTGGTGAAGTGATTGAGATAGTTAACAATTTTAGTTTGCTAGGCTCCACAATCAACACAGCAGCCAGGAAATCAAGAGACAAATTGCATTGGGAAAGTCACCTGTCAGGGACCTCTCAAGAGTACTGAAGAGCAACTACATCAGGCTGGAGACTAAGGTGCACCTGATCCGAGCTATAGTCGTCGCAATTATGTGCTATGCATCAGAGAGTTGGACAGTAACTAGGGTTGATACAAAGAGAATTGATGCCTTTGAGCTGTGGTGCTGAAGCAGAGTGTTGAATATCTCTGCTCATGTCTCATTTTTCATTTCCTTGGGCTCTCTGTCTCCATACCTTTTCAATCTATATGTAGAACAAACCATTTGGGAGGCGGGGCTTTATGAAGAGCAATGTGGCATGAAGATTGGAGGAAGACTCATCAACTTATGTTGTGAAGATGACACAATCTTTCTTGCTAAGACGTAAGAGGACTAGAAGCCCTTGCTGCAGAAGGTCAAGGACTTTAGTAGTCTTTAATATGGGTTGAAGCTCAGCATCAAGAAGACAAAGATTCTCATCACTGGCCCAGTTGACAACACCTGCTAGATAGAGAAGAGATTGAGGTTGTTTACAGCCTGCTTGGCTCCACAATCAATACTCTTGGCACCAGCAATTACGAAATCAAAAGACAAACTGCACTGAGAAAATCTACTCTCAGGGACCTCTCTAGAGCACCAAGAAATGATGATGTCAGCCTAGAAACTAAGGTGCACCTGATCGAGGCCATGGTCTTCACAATTACTTTGCTATGCATCAGAGAGCTGTACAATGATTAAGGATGACAGAAGAAAAAGTTATGCCTTCAAGTTGTAGTGCTGAAGAAGAGTCTTGAGTATAACATGGCCCACCAAGAAAACAAAAGTCTGTCTTGGAGAGGATGGAACCAAGTTTCTCCTTGGAGGGTAGGATTTTAATGCTCCATCTCACATACTTTGGGCATGTGGCCAGGAGGGACTGGTCCTTGGAGAAGGACATCATGCTCAGAAGGGTGGGGGGACAGCACAGGAGAAGAAGACCCTAAATGAGATGGATTGACACAGTAACTTGGGTAATGGGAATGTGTCGGAGTCAGTGAGACTGGCTGAGGACAGGATAGGCTTCAGGGATGTTGTATACAGGGTCATTTTGAGTCTTAGGCAACTCGATGGCACATAACAACAACAAAAACAGCAACAGCATATTCCTAGCAGTGCAATAGTTGGGTCATGTGGGATTTTAAAGTTTAGCTTGTAAGAGGAAAAATTCAACTTCTTTCCTGAATGGTTGCACCATTTTACTACCCCACCAGCAGTGCATGAGAGTTCCAATCTCCCCACATCCTCTTCAATATTTCGTGCTCCCTATCGTTTGCTACTGCTACTAGGGTCAGACAATAGCTCGTTGTTGTTTTCATTTGTATCTCTTTATCGGTGATTTTGAGCATTTCTTCATATATTTGTTGGCCATCCACTGATTTTCGCCCATTTTGTTATTGGGTTATCAGGTTTTTCCTTGTGGAGGCCCTGTAGTATTCTATATACTTTCTTTAGGAGACTATTGTCTGAAATGTCATTGTCACGTATTTTTTCCCAGTCATTAAATCTTTTTCTTACCCTATTGGGAAAAGTTTTTAAAGCACACATGTCTCATTTGTTGATTTTGTTCTCACTGGTTATACATTTCTAACTACATTTACACTCCTATGTATACCACATGCTAAGGCTTCAAAGTTTGGTCCCATTTTGTCTCTTATGATCTTTACGGTTTTAGACTTTACCTCTAAGTTTCTGATCCACTTTGAGTTGATTTGTGTGTGTCGTGTGAGATGGGGCTTCTATTAAGGTTTTCTACAGGTAGATGTCTAATTTTACCAGCAACATTTATTGATAAAGTTGAGTGATTTCATTTTCAGGTATGCCATTGTCAAATAACTTTTACCAATTTATAGGATTTTAAAACACAATTTTAGAGAAGTATTTTGATAACCATAAGGTTTTAACTATTAGAAGGTCTTATGCACCTAGTTCATCTTCTGCTGATTGTGTGTTCAGTTATGTTTAATAGTCTGTTTATGCCATAGATTATGACCCAAATTTTCTCCCTATTTTTTCCTTTAATTGTCTTGATAGATTTTATTCAAGGAATACATTCTTAAATGGAGAGCTGAGCAGTATATAGTAGAGTTTACAAAATAGATTCACACAGCTGAAGACAGATGAGAACATAAAACACTTCAGGAAATAGAAATTTCACTCAAAAGATTTATTTTATCCATTTAAATGTGTCCTGATCACTTCTGTGTGAGATTGGCCTAAGGTGTGGTTCTTGTTCTGATCGATCTTATGTACTTGTTGGAGAGACACAAGGTAAAGGCATTACATTTTCAGAGTCAATGGGATTGTCAGGACATTCCTCATTAAATAATAATAATAATAAATAAGACTTCAAAGGGAAGTACACATCCTTCCTGGAACAACCCAGCCCAGCGGAAGGAGAAACAATGGGGTTACATCCTTCAGCTAGATTTTCCTCTTCTGTGAAGGAAGTGTGGGATCTTTGGAGGTTGGCAGGAATTTGACTCCACCAGATCTTCTCTCCAGCCTGGTTGCTGAGGCAGAAGTTACATTCCTAAGAGAGAAAAACAACTTGAGGCTAACTTATTGGTGAAGGACCTGAAAGGGTCATATGTGCTGCCTAAGTCTTGCTGGTATTTATCTTCTGTTGCCTAATATTCTGTCATGATATTCTCAGAATGACGCAGGAAGCTGAGCTAGAAGACTAAGAGGTTTATCTTTTACAAGGATAACCCTGAGTCAGTCTCTATACCTTTTTAACTTCTAGTATAATGCTCATAGAGTGGAACCAGTCTTAGAGTATGGGAAGGAATTAAAATCATAAGATTCTACTTTAATATAAAAACTGTCATTTATCTATCTTTCTTTCATTGTAGAGCTACTGTTTATATATTCCAAGTATGTTGTGTCTTTCAAGAGTCTCTGTAGACAACCCGAAGGATATATACATCTATCAGAGATGGTGAGGATGGTATAGGATAAGATAGGATTCAAATCTGTTGTTCATAGGGTTGCTATGAGTCATGCTAGACTCAATGGCACCTAACAACAACATTCTTCTATCTAGTAAATTATGTTGCTCATGTTAGTTGTCATTTAATCTGTTCTGACTAATGGCAACCTCATGTATCACAGGATAAAAATTTTGCCCAAGCCTGTGTCATCTTCGTGTTGATTAACATGGTTGAATCCATGATTATGACTTGTGGTGTCAAACAATCTCATTGTAAGTTTTCCTCATTTTGTCTGATCTCCTGTTTTACAAAATGTGATGCTCTTTTTAGTAGTCTATTTTTCCCTAATGATGTGTCAAAAGTAACTCAGCTAATGTGTCATCATCTCTACTTCTTGTGACTTCTACAGAACATTCTGATTATATTTCTTCAGACAAGACAATAACAGAGAGGGAAATTTCAAAGACTTGGTCCATGTAATTATGGGAACTTCTAAGTCTTGAATCTGTAGTGCAGTTCAGCCAGAAACTCCCAGGCAGAAACTGACACTGCAGATGTCAAGGAAATCTAGCACAGACAACAAAGGAATTCGGAATTATCTAGTTAGGTCTCCAATTTATGTAAGTGAGAGCACTGAAGATCAAAGAAGAAAAGGAAAGCAGTGGCTCTTCTCCCACCTCCATCCTTCAAGACATAACTCTAGAAACATGTCTTCCATGAAGGCGTGCCTCAGCTACTGTTCTGTCTGAGGTACTTGCTGTATCTCTGCT
Organism: Elephantulus edwardii; assembly: GCF_000299155.1. Taxonomy (NCBI): domain Eukaryota; kingdom Metazoa; phylum Chordata; class Mammalia; order Macroscelidea; family Macroscelididae; genus Elephantulus; species Elephantulus edwardii. The sequence continues at coordinate 32,439,365 of NW_006399759.1, read as the reverse complement.
CTGTCACCTCCTCAAATGCAGAATTCAGAGGAACGCATCCCTAGATCCAAAGCAGCCTACACCGATCATGGCACAGATTCGATATTCATCACATTTCTGCTGATTAATGACAAATACAGACTGTCTATGGTTGAGCAAATGAAATATGCCTCACACAGTTGCCGAGAGTACCAGAGTCTGGGAGAAATCTTCCAATATAGATGGGCAAGCCCGGGAATGAAGGACATTAAGGGAGGAAGAAGTAAGGAACAAGTGGTGAGGTGCAGAATGCATTCATTCTAAAAATAACCAGTAATTCTTTTCATTACATGAAGGTTTTTGTCATATTGCATCCAGCTTCCAGCTGGGGCAGTGCACAAAACTGTAAATACTAATGTACAACTGTAATCTGATTGAGTGCCTTAACTTATGATTCCAGTTAAGGGGCTGAAATCTGGAATATACACTTCTTGAGCAGAGATCATGTTGTGCTTATTACTGAACACTCAAAAAAGAATCTACCAAGCAGTTGATAATCAATAAATATTTGTAGAAAGAAAACTAAGTTTAACTGTCTGACTGATTTGACTATCTGATCTTCACAAAGCCTGTGCAGCTTGGTAACTTTTTGTCCGGATTGCAGGATTATTACACTGAAGAATACATACAATCTCAACTTAGGCAAACTTATTTCGCATTTTTTTACAATTTTTCACAAAATTGTTATGTACTGTTGAGTTGCCTGCAACTAATATTGACCCTATATACAACAGCTCTGAACCCCTCCCTATTCTGACTCAGTCTTACTTACTCTGATATACTTAGTTCTATTACCTCAGTTACTGTGTCAATCCACTGCGTCCTGGTCTTTCTCTCCTGTGCCGTCCCTCCCCCTTTTCAAGCATAATGTCTTTCTCCAAGGCCTGGTCCCTTGTGGCCACGTGCCCAAAGTATGTGAGATAGAGCTTCAAAATCCTTGTCTCCAAGGAGAAGCTTGGTTTCACCCTTTCTAGGACATCTATTCGTTTTCTTGGTGGTTCATGATATGATCAATATTATTCTCCAGCACCAGAACTCAAGGGCATCAATTCTCCTTTCATCTTTAGTCAACTGTCCAAAAGACCATGGCCTGGATCAGGCACATCTTAGTCTTTAGACTGACATCGTTGCTTCTCAGTACTCTGGAGAAGTCCCTGACAGTAGATTTTCCCAGTGAAATTAATCTTTTGATTTCTTGACTGCTGGTGTCAAGAGTGTTGTGTGTGTATATATTTTACATATGTATCATTTACTCTAAAAGGTTTTTTAATACACCTATGTGGGAAATCTCTACGACACTGACAAGAAAAAAACAGAGAAATCAACCTTTTCAATTGTGATTGTGTCAAAGAATGTTGATTATATCTTAGACTGACAAAGAACAAACATCTGTTTTGAAGGAAGTAAAAACAGAGTGCTCCAAAAAAACAAGAATGATGAGATTTTATTTCACATATTTTGGGCATGTTATGAGGAAGGGGTTATACTTGTAAAGGTGGATGGTCAGCGAAAGTGAAAAAGACCTTAAATGAGATGGATTGACACAGACAGTGGGACTATTGCATTAGCAAAATAGAAATTGTCAAAATGGCCCAAGGTCGGGCCAGGTTTTGTACTGTTGTACATAGTGTCACTATAAGTCTGAACCAGTGAAAGTATCTACTGACAACAATGTGGGGCATGCGTTTGGGTGAATCTTAACTTACTAGGTTCCCAAAGGAGACCATTGGATCAGTGATCTGTATCATTGCATCCTACAGAGTTGGTAGCAGCTCTCTTAGCGAAAAGATAGTATAATATTGTGGAAAGGTCATGGCTTGTAAAATGAAAAAATCATGGCTCATATTGCAACTCTTATTCTCTCAATTTGTGAATTTTGGCAAATCGTGGGAATCACTGACCTCAAGTGTTTTCTAATTTATAAAAATTGGGATATAAATTTCTTAGTTATTTCTAAAGAGGTCTGCCTCTAGAGTTGACTTTTTGGAAGTAATTGGTTGTTGTTGTTATGTGCCATTGAGTCACTTTTGATTCATAGTGACCCTATGTACAAGAATCCTAAACCCTGCTCTATCCTGTGCCAAACTTCAATGTCTCCAATACACCTACTACCACTATTCCAATCACTGAATTGATCCATCTCATTGAGGGTCTTCCTCTTTTATGCTGTCCCTCCACTCTCCCAAACATGACATCCCTCTCCAAGGAATGGTCCCTCCTTGATATCAGATGAAGCTTCAGAATCCTTGCCTCCAAGGAACAGCCTGGTTTCACCCTCTTCAGGAAGAACCTGTTTGTTCTCCTAGCAGTCAGGAGCCAGACACAGTTGTGCTTTCCCTTTACTTTGAGCTGGTCAGCTTTCCATCGTACCGAAAAACAATCACAAAGGTTTTCTCATTCCCACTGGCTTACAGACAGATTTCCCAAGAAATAAGGTTGAACTTCTATCTTTGATATTAAAACACAGGTAAACAGTTCTTTACCGTGAAGACTTTTGATTCAGTTTCCGGTAACCCTTTTACTAACAATGTCTTGCCTCCTTTGGCTTGGATGCACAACCAATTTACTTCCTTCATATACTAGGGTTATTTTTGTAGTTTAAAGGTTAGAAAAACTGACAATTACATTGCTATTATATCTAAAGTAATAATCCCACAGAAACAGTATGAATACTTATCTCCTTCATTGTACTTATTTGTTAATAAAATAATTCTATATAACTTTAAGGGTAGAAACCTATGATTAAAAGGATAAAGAAGCAGGTAAAAAACAGTTTAAAATAAACTCAAAGCAATCATCTTTAGATTGAACATAAATGGAGCTCCATCTTCCCTCTATCTTCGTTTTGTCTTTTCCTGCTTTCTCCTTCCCTCTCTCTCTCTCCCCCTTTTCCCTGTCCTCTCTTTTTAGTATCCTCCCTCCCTCCCTCCCTCCTTCCCTTTCTAGCTCCCTTTGTGTGTTTATTCAGTAAGACATTCAGTCAGCACATATTCCTGCGAATCCATTTGGCATCACATATTGAACAGGAAATACAGAGATGAAGGACACAAAATTCTTGCCCCTAGGAGTTCAGGTTATAATGAGGAAAACTGACAAGAAGCAAAAACAGTCACAATGCTTCCTGAGATTTGATGTGATGCAAGTAAGGTTCAAGAGTTATGCAGGTACCTTCTTCACCTGGAGGGAGACAAAGGAAAAAAGATCTTTATTCACTGAAAAAAGATTATAGTTAAACTCAACCCTCAAAGATGAGTAAGAATTCACGAGGCACAAAGATGTAGATAAGAATCTGTAGAGAGATCAGAATATGTTCAAAGGCCTTTCTGTGCAAGTCACTGGTGCATTCCTGGCAACTACTGCCCATAGAGACATACAATCGGTTATGAAATGAAGAACTTATAAGTAAACACAAGTTATTTATAATTTTTTAAATCAGGAGGAATACATTGTTCCTTTCTAAATACTGAAAGACAAATTGTGGTTATTATAAGGACTATAAAATGACATAAGCAATTTTCTCAGCATCAGGGCTGGTGTTTTTGTTTTTTTTTTCCCCCTCAGATATGGAGAGATTTTGGGGTAATTATACCATTGTGACGTTGAAGGTTAATTGTTCAAAATGGATTCCCCAGTCATTGACTGACTTTGCCGTGTGCATAGATGTGAATATAGAATAGGGTGTATAAGCCTATGCACAAGGGGATTGGTTAGTCTCACCACTAAATTGAGCAGATCCAACAGGAGAATATGACAATCTGACCACCAGCAAAGAAGCAAAAGAATGCAATGTGTCCTTTGGGGTCAGAGATTCTTGTGCTGGTCAGACAAGGGCCTACAGAAGCAGCAGCCATAGTAACTAATGCTGCAAAGGACCAGGGACCAGACGTGAGACACAGTGAACTCTGGGACTGTTGTTTCTCCATTGAACCAGAGCTAAGAGCCTTTAGTCCAAGTTTGTTGGAGGACTTGGGGAGAGCTATAATTTGCAGGACTGAGAGCTTTGTAACATTTGCCTAAAGCCACAAGGCTCAGGACTGAGGTGCCTGCGATCACATTTCAGAAGCTCTCCTGAGTGTTTGTGTCTTGCTGTCAATCTGAGTGATAGCCTTTTGACTTCCTTAAAATGGTTCTGTGTAGTCTATGAGATGTTGCATTGAATTTTGGACCCAATAAAGCAGTAAGATTGGTGTTGATATGAGTAATAAGAAGTTCAGAGCATAGAGGACATGTCTGACATTATGGGAACTGGTTTTGTGTTGTTATTATTGATGGGGACAAAGCCTTTTTTGTGAAGTTGGTAAAGGTCAAATATGGCCCTCTCACAAGTCCCTTTATCTTTTTACAGCCATACATAGGCTCAAGTATATCAGAGGAAACGGAAATAACACAGGATGGGACAGGATTTAGGGCTGTTGTTCATAAGGTTTCTGTGAATTGTGCTCGACTTTGTTGGTACTTAAAAACAATAACATTGTATATTCCTAAAAAGGTCCTAATGAGTTTGTACTAGTTATTGTAATAGGAAGACAAGATGTCACAAAATATGTAATTTAACCAAAGGAGATAGTTCCATGGAAGTAGGAGTATCTGAAGCAACCTGACTCTATAGAGGTTTGATCTCTGGTTCTGGTGAGAATTTGGTTTCAAAGTTTACTGACCATTGGCTGTGAGTTGATTGTATTCAGCCTCCTATTTAAAAATGCACTTGGGCCCTTTGGCCTGGTTTTAATTGTTTTTGGTCAAACAGTCTTCTAAACGGTATAGCACTGGTCTGTCCATCTGCTGTACAGAAGTAACTCGTGGTTGTTGTTATGCTGAACACTGTGACACTGATGTCAAATGCTATAAACAATGTTTACCCATGGTGGACAGTGCTTGGTGGAGCTCCCCAATTAAAACAAGCTTGGAAGCAGGAGTGGTATCCACTTTCATAACAGCTTGCCTCCGGAAACTCTATGACCTTAGAGAAACGATGAGTTCAGGTCTTTCGTTCATAGGGTCAGTATGAGTTGTCCACCACTCGATAGGATTTAACAACAAAAACAAGAAGACTCTGGAAGAGTATATATAAATTCAAAGCTTGGGTGATTCTTAAAATAACTGCCCAAACAAAGTATGCATGACTGTTACTGCTAAGTTTGCAAAGATCTGGGTCTCGGTCCCTGATTTTGGGATGGTCACATTGTAGAGCAATCTAGGTCAGTCTAGATTGGCCAGACTCAATGAAAGGACATTTAGAACAAATTCTTTCTCATGTCATCAGACAGTGGAATGGATGTTTTTCTACCTAAAGCCTTTTCTGAATCTCAGTTCTAATATAATGAACTGTTCTCACCAGGACTTGCTGTGCATTTTACTAACATGGTACCAGTGGAAGAAATAAGTTTTTGTTCTTTTGTTGTTGTTTCTCAAAGCATATTTCCTTCCTTTTATTAAAGGAAAATATAACTTCATGTGCCTAAAGACATAATGAAAACAAAACTCACCACCTTTGGGTCTGCTCTGATACAGGGTGACCCTCTATCAGGTGTCCAAGGCTGTAGATCTTGATAGGAAGAGATAGCTTATCTTCTTCTTGCAGAGCGCGTGGTGGAGTCAAACCACCCACCGTTCAGTTAGTGGTCCCATACACTCACTACAAACTAAACCACTAGAACTCTAGAGAAATAATTTAAAGTATAAGCTAGAGTAAAGTGCTTTGGCTTTGAATTCTGTTTCCACTTCTTGCCTGCTAAATAATATTAGACAAATTACTTAACTCTTGTTTCAATTTCTTTGTCTGTAATGTAGGGATGACATATGTTTTCCCTGCTTCATATGTCTATTATTATGTGGACATTGGATAATAGAGGCAAGAGATAAGATAATGGTGTATTGCTACCTTTAAGGGGCCGTCTTCTGTCTCTCAAGCTTAGTTTGTTTGCTATGAACTCAAGGACCTCTTGCACAAACATTTGCTAATCCTTGAGGAGAAAGGAAGAGTGATTACAAATTGATTGGAGATGAATCCCCAGTCACCCTCGGAGGCCTTGGAGAAGGAGGCCTGAGATACTATGAACTCTCAATAAGCCCTTCTCTAGCACAATTCAAAGATGTGTGGTCTGGGTGGGGATGAGGCCAGGGCTGGAGGTCATCTCAGGTGTCCTCATGCATAGCAATGAAATAACTCAGGAGCAATCCTATGGAAACTGGGATAGGAATGCCAGGAGGTGTTGCAATATTATTTTAGAGGATTCATCTGCTTACTATTATGATTCCCCTTATTTAACCCTCAGAGGTTTTGGACTCTGTCTGGTGTGAAAATTTTTTTCTGTTTAGAAAGAGTTCCGCTCATTACTTTAGCAGACTGCACATCGGGAGAGCTTGTTTATCCTGCTAAATGAGTCATCAATATCCTGTGCTATACTAAGATGTGGGATGGCAGACTTGGAGAGGATCTCAGGGCACGTGCAGTTTAGCCCCCTCAGTTTTGAAGTGAAGAAATTGAGGCTCAGAGAAGAGAGGCCCTTGCAAAAATCATACCATAGTGAAACTGACTTTTAAATTATAATTCTGTGATTTCCAAATATTGTACCAGGCACTGTGAAGGGGCAATGGGAAAAACAATGCTACTGGATACCATGCACGTAGTGTCCTAATGAAATCTCTTCTAAGAGTAGCTCGTATTGAGAGGAGGAATATGGCACCATGTTAAAGAGATTCCAATAGAAAATCTCTTCATAAATTATGAAATAATAATATACAATAAAAATGATTTGTGTATTTCAACCCAGCCATTGTGCTGGACACTAAAATACAGAAGAAAATAAAATCAATACAGATTCTGCTCTCCAGGAGTTTATGATCTTGTGAGCTTTAGTGTCTATAGCATGTAGTGGATTTGAAATTAGTTACTTGAAGCACTTAACTTCTTCTCATAGTGAGTGACCCTATTTAATACAAAAAGAAACACTACCTAGGCCTGTACCTTTCTCACAATTACTGCTGTGAATAAGCCCATTGGTGCAGCCAGGTGTATTCTGTGTCACTGAGTGTCCTCCTCTTTTACACTGACTTTCTGTTTTACCAAACATGAGGTCCTCCGGGAACCGGTGCCTCTCAATATATATCCAAAATGTGTTAGAGAAAATCTTGCTCTTATCATCCTCCCTACTAAGGAACAGTCTTTCTGTACATCTTCCATGACAGATTTGATGGTCCATGATATGTTTAATAATCTTCACCGAGACCATGATTCAGTGGATCAATTCTTCTTTGCTCTCCTTTAATCATTGTCCTGCTTTCCAATGCATATGAGACGATCCAAAATACAATTCGGGTTGGCACGTGGTAGTCCTCAAAGAGACGTCTTTCTTTTCTAATGTCTTAAAGAGGCCTTTTGTAGCATATTTGTACAATGCCATGCATAATTTAATTTCTTGACTGGAGCTTCCATTCATGTTGACTGTAGATCCAAGTAAAAGGAAATCAAACACGAAATAGAAATGACAAATAGCTGTTTACTCTTCTAATAGGAGAAAATATAGAAGTTCAACAACAGCAACAACAAATCAAAAGCGGTTCCTACACCCAAAATGCACAGTCCTGTGCTAACTCACTAACCCATTACCAGTGAGCAGAGCCTGATTCATAGCGACCCTCCGTTGGGTTTCCTAGGCTGTAAATCTCTATGGCTGGAGATTGCCTATCTTTCTTTTTTGGAGTAGCTGATAGATTCTCACCACTGCTCTTCTAGTTAGTAGACCAACACATAAATTGATATGCCACTAGAGCTCCTTAATTTTGCACTGTTAGATGCACTGGTAGAAGACAACAGATTTGAACCTTGCCCTCTAATTGAGCCCATTGCTTCTGTCACTGTGTCAGTTCATCTTGTTGAGGGTCTTCCTCTTCTTTGCAGACCATCAACCTTTCCAAGAATGATGTCTTTTTCCAAGGACTGGCCTCTCCTAACAACATGCCCAAAATATGTGAGATGAAGTTTCCTGACTCTTACCTCTAAGTAGTTCTCAAGCTGCACTTTTCCCAAGATATATCTGTTCACTCTTTTGGTAGCCTATGGGATATTCAGTACTCTTCTCCAAATAACTAAAAGGCACCAACTTCTTCTGTGATCCTTATTCACTGTTCAGTTTTAAGATACATAGTAAATCATTGAAAAGATTATAGATTGGCTCAGGTGCATCTTAGTCTTTAAATTGATATCCTCGTTCTTTAGTACTTTGGAGAAATCCTTGTCAGCAGATTTCCTCCAGGAAACATATATTTTGATTTATTGACTGTTGGTATTAAGAGTGTTGATTGTGGTCCAAGGAAGAGGAAACACTGACAACTTTGATTTTTCAATCTGTCATGATGTTGCCTATTGGCCAAGTGGTGAGTATTTTTGCTTTCTTGTTGCTGAGATGTAATCTATACTGAGGACTGTAAATTTTGATCTGACACAAGTGTTTTAAGTCTTCTTCACTTTCAACAAAAAAAGTTGTGTCATCTGCATAACACAGGTCGTTGATGACTCTTCCTCCAATCCCGATGTCATATTATTTTTTATAAAGTCCAGCTCCTCAAATTATTTGCTCAGGATGCAGATTAAATGCATATGGAGAAAGGGTATCTTGCAAAAGATGATTTATCCGTTTCTACTTCTGTTCTTATTTGCCACTTGGACTCATGAAAACAGCCTCCTTATTTGGACTTTGTTTTCAAAATCTCTAAAACACAAACCCTGAATCATATAATTACTAAGATTTTTCTGTCTGTGGATATTCACATCTAAATAATATTTTTAATAATGTGAATTGATAACAATACAGAGATTAAAAATATGTCTCTTACCATTAAGACCATGTTTTCTTTATATAGCTTTGGGAGACTGCGTTTGTTAATTTGTTATAAGGTCTCATACTTCCAAAAATTATTTTCCACTTTTCTTAATAAAACATACGATATCTCTTATTCTGCTTTCTAAACAACTTTCCACCTCAGTATATGCTCAGAAGGGTGGACCGACAGAGCAGGAGAGGGAGACCATGGATGAGATGGTTTCATATAGTAACTGGGGCAGTGGGGGTTGGTGTATTGGAATTAGTGAGACTGGCTCAGGACGAAGAAAGGTTTAGAGCTGCTGTACATAGGGTTGCTATACATTACAGGCAACCCAATGGCACATAAACACAATAACATACTATGATAGGTTTGGAAGCAGGAGTGGAATCCACTTTCTAAATAACATGCCTCCAGAAAGTCTATGAACTTTGATAAATGTCGGTAGTTGTAGAGGGGCTTCATGCCTTTTATTTATAGGGTCCCTATGAGTTGTGTTCAATTTGAAGATAACCAACAACAACGACAACAGCATGCAGAAATATTATACTAGCCCAAGTTTCCTTAAGGATTATGCTTCTCTGTAGTCTTTCTTTATTAGATGAAACTAAGTCTGCTAGTTGTCAATGAGGTTCACTCCATCCTCCTACCTGACATTCAAAAGAGTGCATCTCCAGGCCAAGTCTAATGTTCTGTGTTTCCACAGAAAGGGCCAGAACCCTTACAAAAGAACAAAACTGAACATTTTAAAGTTGTTTCTTTGCCTTGAATCAGTGTATTTATGTTCAAAATGGGGACTGCAGGCTTCATCTAAGAAATATGAAGTTCTACTCCCAGATCTGTGAATAAATTAAGTTTATTTATATAAATATTTACATAAATGTTCCTTAAAAGGATGATAAAGAAGAATCTATGCCTTTGAATTGTGATGTTGGCAAAGAACGCTGAATGGACTGCCAAAATTCAAACAAGTCTATCTTGGAAGAAGTGAAACCAGGTTTTTCCTTAGAGAAAAGAATGGTGAAATTCCTCGTATACTCAGGCGTACTGTCAGGAGGGACAAGTTCTTGGAAAAAGGCATACTGTTGGGAAAGGTGGAGAGTCAGAGAAAGATAGAAAGGCATTCAGCAAGATGGCCTGAACAGTGACCTTAATAATGGGCTTCACCATGTTGGAGATCTTGAGGCTAGGGCAGGATGGGGCAAGGATCAGCTCTGTTGTTCACAGTTGCTATGAGTCGTAGTCTACATACTAGCACCTAACAATAACAATAACAGTATTCATATTTTTTGTAGCTCACAGTCCTCTTCTATGTGTAATATCTTATATGATCTTCATAAATCACCCTGCAAATAAGCATTAATAACTGTTTTTTTACAGACAAGGCAGTGAGGCCTGGATGGCCTAATTGATCTGCCAAAACAGCTAGTAAGGAGTATGTCTGAGCCCAGTTCTCACTAATGTATTAAAAGAGTCTGTGCTAACACTTTAAAGCCCTGGAACTCAGTATCCCACCTGTAAACCAGGGACCATAACCACAGTTTACCTTACTCACAGGTTTGATTGTGTTCTGGGAAAACACAAACATTATTCACTTGTTTCTGACTAAAATCCAGGCCTATTTCAAGAGCTGCAAAACATAGTCAAATATCAAAGACTGAATTTAGCAACTTCTGAAGTCAAAATAAAGCAAGCACCACAAAAATTCAGACTTCTTTCTACTCAGAACAAGGTAGCAGTGTTAAGCCTAGAGCTTACCTGGGATTCTCTCCAGTAGGACTTGGGAGAGGAGACATTGACTTTACATTTGCAATTCTGGGGTGGTTTGAGACTCTATTTGCAGAAGTTACTTGTGATGGGAAGAAACTAACTGTGTACGTGTGGGGTATGTGTGTATGTGTGTGTGGTGTGTGTGTGTGTGTGTGTGTGGTGTGTACACAAAAGCAGGAGACAAAGCTGGGATAGAAGTCAGAGATTTGAAACTCTTACAAAAATAACAAATGAATAATTTACAGCTTTTCTTTCATTTCTTGAAAAACATTGGAACACGTTCTTGCTCAATGCAGCCCTTGATTCTCTTCCTGTCATTATTACTCACTTAGTCATCTTCATTTAAAAATGAAAACAAGGAGGGGGGAGACATTCATTTGGAGTCTGCTGCTCCTAGCTTTTTGTTAGACACCATAAGGCAGGCGTGATTATGAACACCTGTCTATGTGCTCCTGCCCCTGAAGACTTCAGCTTTCTTGCTGCTTCTGTCTCCCAAACCACCTCCCAACTCCCACCGCTAAGCCCACTACTACTGGAAGCTTTAGAGGAGCCTTAGCCTTGGATGCAAGTCATGATCATTGTTATTGTTAGCTGTGATTGAGTTTGCCCCTGAGTCATGGCACTCCATGCACTACAGGATGAAATTCTGCCTAGTCTTGCCCATCCCCACAATAGTCTTGTCTGTTGGACTGTTGTGAATCATATAGAGTTTTCACAGACAGACTTTCCAAAGTGATTGCCAGACTTCATTCATTCATCTTTACCTGGAAATTCCACTGAAAGGATCTCAGCATCGTAACAACATGCAATTCTCTAGGTGGAGTTAGACATTAGGTGCACTGGCAGAAATCAAACCCAGGTCTCCTTCCCGAAAGGCAAGACTTCCACCACTGAGTTGACACCGCCATAGAGTATCATCGCAGTTGTGAGTTGTCCTAGAATTTTAGCTCATGGTGATTCTATGTATGCAGGGTAGAACTGCTCTTTAGGGATTTCAGGGCTATAACCTTTCTGAAACAGATCCCAACATTTATCTTCAGAGGAGGGCCTCTGAGTGAGTTCTAATTACTCAGCTTGTAGACCAGGGCTTAGGATTTTGTACAAAGAAATGTCTAGACCGTCATTAATTCACCTTAATCCTTCTCTCTCATTCCTAGGTTCTAATCTTATTATCGAAATAGTATCTTGTCTTGCATTTGTTCAGTACTTTGATTTACAAAAGAAGCTCTGATGGAATAGTCCAGAACCTGTTGTACCGCTAACCAAAAATTTCTAGAGGTCTGAAATCTACCAGTTGCTCTGAGGGAGTAAGATGGGCAATCTCTTCCAATTAAAATCTCCAGGCCTAGGAACTTTGTGGAGGGTTGCTATGAGTTGAAATTAACTCAACAGAAGTGAGTTTATTTTTGGTTAGTTTTCAAAGCAAATAAAAATACAAAATATGCAATTAAAATAGAATTTCCTAGAAATAGATTTCAGAATCACTATGTCCTAGGCAATAGGCCTTGTGATCCTATACTTGTGAGAGAAGCTGAGCAAGAATGACTTTTTTTTTCTTTTTTAGAGTAGAAATGGACATCCATAAGGGCTAAGGAAATTGTCCAAGGTTACACAGCTAGGAAATTTACAATGCTGGCATTTGGACTAAAATTGAATGACCTCAACTCCATTCTTTTTCCATGGCAATACACTACCTCTATTAAAAATAACAGCACATATACAGTTTTTGACAGTTTTCAAAACACATTCAGATGTATGATCTTAATTAATCTTCACAGGAACACTTTTGATGTAAGTGCTATGTTTTCTTATTTTAATATACATTTTCTTTATCTTTTAAAAAAATTTTAATTTCTTTGATTTCAAATTGTGTTTTATTGTCAATAGTATGTCAGTTTAATTGGCATTTTGCCCCCCACCCCCATTTCTTAGCAGTGCACGGAATAAGCCCATCCTGGATTCAATTAAATAGAACATTATTATCTGCATTCTACAGCTGAGGAACCAAGCTCAGGGGAGGCTGGTCTCCAGCCTAACATGTCTTTCTGACCCCAAACAGTTTTCTTCTATCCTCAAACTGAAAAGAAATGATGCTGACTTTCTCCTGAACATCTCTAGTGGAGGTAGGACAGGCTCAGTGAGCCATGCTAGATATGAGGTGATGCTTTCTAGGAGAAAGTCGTGTGTTTCCCCTTTCCTGGGTTTCTAAGTAAGCCCACAGCTTAAAGACTGGGCAAAAGAAGTGAAGGATGTGGCAAGAAATGCCTCCCTACTTCTGTCTGTATCTTCCAGGGAACCTCACAGATTTACCGCAGCTAGCTGCAATGTCACACAATTGGAAGATTCGAAGAAATGGGAGCCGGAAGCCTCACTTGGTAAAGATCATCTTGTGCCTGTCCCCGCCAGCTGGAAAGAGCTCCTGACAACGTGCGAGCTGCCTGCTCCAAGCCTGGGTCCCAGCCCAATTGCTTAATGACTCAGGCAGCACCGTTACCACCACTTCCCCTTGGTCTACAGTCTAGACTGTGCTGGAGGCGATCATTCTTGATATTGGGCCCAAATTTCCCAGCATGTATTCACAGAATTTCCTTCCAAGTGCTGGGGCTCTAAACAGCTAATATCAAAAAGAAATCTTCACTAGAAAAGAGAAACACATTTTGCAGAGAGAATTAAAAAAAATAAACCCACACCAAACTTTAAAAAGACAAGAAGGAATACTGAGCTTTTATCTCAAAATCATGGGTCTGAGACAGAATTGCTTCACACTTTCTGAGCTTAAGAGGTGAGGAGTCTGAAAGACATTCTTTTAAAGGAGAAAATGTGAAAACTCTAGACTGGAGGCATTCAGCATGGTTCCACCTTTAAGAATATAATAGCTTCGGGACAAATGCCTACATTGATACCAATTGTATGCATTAGAGTTCACTAGGCTCTCAGTAAAGAACCCTCATAGTTCAATGCTTAAATGCTAGTCTACTAACTGAAAGTGGGTTGTTTATACCCACCTTGTAGTTGCACAGGAGAAAAGACCTGGTGATCTCCTCCTGTAAGGGTACCAGTATGAACCTTATGAGGCACCTCTATTCTGTCATGTGCGGTCACTATGAGTCAGAACTGGCTTGAAGGCATCTAACAACAAGGTTTCCATAACTCAAACCTCCCATCAAGTCTATGAGGTCAATGTTATTGTTCTTATTTTTGAAGACAAAACAAAACAAAGAAAAAGTAGAAATTAAGACTTCAGTTACTTTGCTCGATTTTACATCCTTTTGATAGCTCAGCCCCAGCTGAATCCTTGAATCCTAATGCTGTACTCTTTGTATTCCTTATACCCACAGCTATTAGAACTTGAGGCAAATACATAGAGATTAGGTTTGGCTGAGTGAATGTGGGGAGAAACTTGGAGAAGTTTAGATTGAGTCAGTGAGAGGCATGGAAATTTGATGGTATTTAAGAATTAGCCCTTATCATTTAGGTGTGGACTTGATAGTTTTGAATGTGTGTGTGTGTGTGTGTGTGTGTGTGTGTGTGTGTGTGTGTATGAAGCTTGTTTTAGAAGAGCCATTTTTGTAGTCTTTATTGTATATAGGGTCGCTATGAGTCGAGGGTGGCTCGATTGCACCTAACAACAACAATAACTTGTGGCCTAGTGATAAGAAGCTGCACAATAACCTCAAAGGCACACAGTTCAAACCCACCAGCTGCTCTGAGGGAGAAGGATGGGCATTCTCCTTCTGTGTGATTTACTGTCTCTGAAAACCTGCTGGAAGGTTACCCAGGGGTCAATTTCAAATTGGCAGCATACAACAAGAGGGTAAAGACCTGGACTATTGAGAATATTCAGAGTTCTTTTAAAAGATCTTTTCTTTAAAAGATCTTTTCACGCGAATTCAGAATAGAATGTAGTAGAGGTTCAATGGTTGGAATCTTGCTTCCTGTGCAGGAATCTTGGGTTTTATTCCTGGCCTTTAGAACTCAAGAACAGTAACCACTCGTTTGTCAGGGTTGCTATGATGCTGAGCAGGTTTCAATAGGGACTTCCAAATGAAAACAAACTAGGAAGAAACGTCTAGTGAGTTTTATAAAATAAGTCAGTGAATGCCCTGTGAATCACAACAGTCCAATCCCTGCATTTGGGGCCATTGAATGAGTGGTCATCCTAGAAACAGTTTACAACAATGCACATAAACTAGAGGATTATCATGAGGATTATTCCAATAATCTTGATGCAGGATTTGTTTTCTTGGATGTTTTGTTGTCCTTTTAATAGCCCCATACTTCTGCCAATGCGTCAAAATAATGCAATTGGAAAAGAGGAGTTTATGAAGCAAGCACAAGAGAGTTGGGTTCAGTCTCCACCACTGACCAGATTTCTGACTTTAGCCCAAGTCATTCAGCCTTCCAGAGTGCCACAGCCTCTAGTTCAACAGAGCTAATACCTCTCACCAAGTGTCAATGAGACCATGTGCATGAAGCTAATTTGTACACTCCTTCCCGGCCCTCCTGAGTCATCTTGCACTTGTCGTGTTGTAGCCTCACACACCATGTTTGAGTTTCTATTTTGCTTCTGTCTCCCTTTTACACTCGCCTCCTTGGAGATTTGACATCAGTGCTTCTCTAGCACCTGCGTCTGTGTCCGGCAAAGAGGAGATTCTCAGAAAACACTGGTGCAGCAAAGAGGAATGTTGGGAAGTGGAGGGCAATGAGCAGGTAAGATGGGGAAAAGAATTTAGAAATCTTTAGAAATCCAGAATTTGTTCAATTGCCTTGAACCTTTATTCTTAACTCTCTTTACATCTTTGTAAAGTCTCTTCACAACCTTTTCCTCCAACATACAAACACACATGAGATTTAAAAGTAACAGTTTCTGGATTTTAAAAAAAAATAGTTTTTCCTAGGGGTGGATTAATAGTTACATGTTATTTTTATGATGTAGATAGAGCTCTTTCACTTCCAGTACCTTCTCTTTGGATCCCAGCAACAACTCTCTGTAGGATGATGAGCAGAACAGACTGTTTCCACTGTGTAAATGAAGAGACTTACAGAAGTAAAAAACAAATGTCCACAGAATGCAACTACTAGTGATAATAGTCAGAACTTGAACCCAATCTCATTTGACAATACCTCTCTATGCCTCTATGCTTGCCCTTGTGCTTCACGTCTCAATACAGTGCAAATTCTAGTAAGGCTAAAAATAATAGTAAGAAAAACGTTTCATCAAAATAGCTGAAAAGTTCCATCAAAATCTCGGATGTGAGTAGGCAACCCCTGAGTCTCTGAAGGGAGTTCAGCACAGCCTACACTTCCTGCTCGCTCATTAGACAGGCCGTCAAGCCATTCGGAGGAGAGTGGGTCTCGGAGAATTCAAATGAGAGCTGAATCATTGTGAGCCCAACTCTTGGATCAAAAGAGAACGGCGTGGGTGGTCGCATCCCAGACAGAAGACACTTGGCCAGATGGAGATGCGCCTGTAAACTTGGAGCTGGCTCCTGCTGTTGCCGGATCCCCCAGTACTGCTCTCTTTTGAGTAGTTTGGTGGAGGTTGTACCAAAGGAGGTACTGACAGCTTATCGAGTCTCTGGATCCTTGAGGCAGGGGCCACCTTCAGGGTTATCAGTGATCACTGCCAGCCCAGAGCAAGAGGCTGATGTACTCAAGAAGTACAGACATACTATAGTTATTGGTAAGAAAAGTTGGGCAGTAACAACAGCGTGGCAAAGATGCTATTTATACAACAGCCATCTGGTGAGCGTTCTGTGAGCTTCCCTTCAGACTTACAACTCAAATACACCAAGTTCTTTTGCTGGACCAAAGGATTTCACCTCTGCTCTAACTGAATTGGCTGGGCGGGGGTGAGGTGGAGAGGGGTGGGGGCTTGGGGTGTGTGTGAACCTGTTCACAATGAGCCTATTCGAAATGGAAAACCAATTGAAAAGACCTTCTCTCTTTTCTATAATTATCATAATAATAAACAGGACTGCTATAATAATGCTGCACTCCATGTTGATAATATCTCATCTTTATAAAATCATGCTAAGTAGATGTTATCATACCCATTATATCCATAAGGAAATAGAGGATCATAAAGATTATGTGAATTTGCTCAAGGTCACTCAATTTGTTAGGAGACTTGGGGTACAAAGGTAATCAATCAGCTGATGCTTTGTGATGGGGTTGCACGGTCAGTGGGCAATGGAACTAGATTTGGAATTCAGACAAGCAGGCCAAGCTCTGTGTTGTACATCTTAAACCTTTCATCTGCCGCTGCCTTCTAACTCCATTCTCTGCTTCCAGAAAGGAGGTCCAAGCCAGAGGTTGTTGGGGAGAGGGATAAAACACCTGAAAGTCTCCTCTACAGGGAGATGAGCAGGCTGTTGTTCTTGTTGGCCCTACACGGAGATTTTATATGGCTTCAATCCATTAGAATCTGCAGACAAATGTTCCCCTTTTGTCTTTGGCAAGTGTGACTGCACATTTCATATTCACCAAGCCTGACTGAGACACTGAGAATTGGGAACTCCTCTTCCTGCCACCTCCAACTTCCTCAGCTCTTTCTCTGCCTGTCCTGTTCTTTCTCGTGAGTACACCCAGGCAGTGCCAACAGCGTGATGAGTCTGTAGCCTGACTGAGAGTGTGTGTGTCTGGCTTTATACTGGAATGGGAATTCTGGGGGGAACCCAGTCAGATTTTAAAGAGATCTTGGAGGTGGCTTGTTGAGGTCAATCCTCTCCTCTTTTCAGAACAGCAAGAAAAGAGGATCAGAGGATAAGTCTCAGAAGTCCTAAGAGTACACTTTTAAACCTGCATGTAAAGAGTAAGTAGAAGATTTATAAACTTGGAAACTTATATAAAAGTTTTATCATTCTAATCATATTAGGGGGAAACCCCAGGAAAAGAAATACTAATAATTTATAAATTAATGAGAAGGGAAGAAAAGTGAGAACAAAAGAGAGAGGCTGGAGGCAAAATGAAAAGAAGAATAAAGGAAACCAGCATGGAGCGAATACTGGCATGTGTCTTATGCCGTGGTGGTTGCCTTGATATAGGAATGAGAGACAGATTATAATTTTTAAATGTGTCATTAAATGATGTGTGATTTTTGGCAAGTAATTTCCTTCTGTCACCTTTGCTTTTCTGTCCCGAAAAAGGAGAGTTGATAATTTCTCAGCTCCCATTCAGGGCTGTACATCTAGTGATGTAGAGTCTTCCTAAACCAGTGTTTCCTCCTGGAACAATGTTGCGTGAAGAAAGGCAGTGTATTTGTTATCTAGGGCTGTCATAGCACAATACTATAAACTGGGTGGTGTATGAGAACAGAAACTGCTTCACAGTTTTGGAGGCTAGGTGTTCCAGATCAGGGAACTCCGTGATACTTCTTTCTGGGGCTGTGAAGGAAAATCTGTTCCATGCCTCTCTTGATGCATCTATAATTACAAGCATTCTTTGGCTGGTGGCTGTAGTTCATATGGTGTTTTCATCTATCTGTCTCTCTTTGTCTTTTCTCCTCTTGTATAATGACACCACTACGACCATATTTTGGAAGCAGGAGTAGCATCCACTTCCTAAACAACATGCCTACAGAAACTCTATGAACTTTGATAAATGCCGATAGTTGTAGAAGGCCTTCAGGCCTTTTGTTCATAGGGTTGCTTTGAGTCGTGCTCAATTTGAAGGCAATCAACATCAACAAGGACCATATAGACAAGGAGGCTGGTGGCCTAGTGACAAGAATCTGCACTGCAATCTTGAAGACGTGTGTTTCAAACCCACAAACTGCTCCATGGGAGAAGGATGGACAATAAAAACATTGAAAATTGGAGCAATCTGATTCTGTTTGTTTTATTTTGTGTGGGGTTTCTGTGAGTTGGGTGCTGACTTGAAGGCAGCTAATAATAACAATCAAATTAGAACTCACTCATCCTCACCACTAGGCCAATAGGTAACATTATGATAGATGGAAGAAGAAATGAAATTGTTAATGATTTCATCTTACC
The DNA here is from genome assembly GCF_000299155.1 of Elephantulus edwardii. Lineage (NCBI taxonomy): Eukaryota > Metazoa > Chordata > Mammalia > Macroscelidea > Macroscelididae > Elephantulus > Elephantulus edwardii. Next base: position 32,420,760 of record NW_006399759.1, on the reverse strand, counting down.
TTGGTCCACAATCAATACCCTTGATACCAGCAGTCTAGATCAGAAGATCTGATTAGAAGATTAGAAGATTAGCACATCGGTAAAATCTGCTGTCAAGAACCTCTCAGAGGGTCTAAGGAGCAAAGTCAATTTAAAGACTAAGATGCACCCAATTGACTCCATAGCCTTTTAAATTACTTGTTATACATCCCTTGCATCCACAATAAATATACTTGGCACTAGCAACCAGGATATCAGGAGATGTATTGCACTGGGAAAGTCTGAGATAAGGGACCTCTCCAAGTTACTGAGGAACAATGATGTTAGTTTGAAAATTAAAGTGTACCTGATTCAGGCCATGGTCTTTTCAATCGCTTACTGTGCACCTGAGAGCCAGACAATAAGTAAGGATGACAGAAGAAAATTCATGCCTTTGAACTATAGTGTTTGAGGAGAGTACCGAACATCCCGTGAACTTCCAAAACAACAAATAGATATGCTTTGGATAAGGTGAAGCTAAATCACTCCTTGGAAGTAGGGATGGTGAAGCTTCAACTCACATGCTTTGGACAGGTTGCTAGGAAAGACTAGTCCTTGGAGAAGGACATAATGCTTGGAAAGGAGAGATAGTGAAGGAGAGGAAGACTCTCAATGAGGTGGACTAACACAGAAACTGCAGCAATGGGCTCCAGTGTGTCAGAGATTGTGAGGTTAACACAGAATAGAATGGGTTCAGAGCTAATTTTATGTGTCACACTTGAGTTGACTCAATGGTATGCATCATACTCAACTCAATGGCACCTAATGACAATAAATAATATGTATTGGAAAGTTTGATAATGAATTAGAATATAAGAAGGACTGACAAAAGAATAAGAATAATAATAATAAAAAAAACAAAAAAACACAACCCTACCTGGGAGAAAGTGCAACCAGAGTGCTCCTTGGAGGCAAGGTTGGTGAAACTGCATCTCACATACTTTGAGCATGTCCTTGGAAAAAAGACATCACGCTTGAAATGTGAATCATCAGCAACAAGATAGATGGACACAATGCTTGTAACAACGGGCTCAAGTAAATTGGAGATGATGTGTATTCTAAGAAAAGAGCCAAGTACAGATCTGCTTTTCATAGGATTGCTATGGATCATGACTACAGGACAGCATCTAACAACACCTTACTCAGATGCAACATCATATTAACTTAAGTGATAACACCTTCAAAGACCTTCTCTAGCAAGGGTAAGCTTACTGTTACTGGAGTAAGGACTTTGACGAGTGTTTTTGAGAGAAACAATTGAATCTACAACCTCATAATTTTTAAACAAGGGCAGCTGGGGACCCAGAAGAAAAAAGTGTGCTCTAGATTTTACTACTGTTACTGAAAGAGAAAGGACTCTTTTCTCTTCTTGCTAGTGTAGTGTTTTTAATAGACTGAATCGTGTCTCTCAAATGCATGCATTGTAAATCCAAACCTCTAGATTTATGAATAAAGAACTTAGGTGTCATTAGTAAATGTTTAGCTGATAACTAGAAGAGTTTGATCTGAGCTAACAGCTCCACAGAAGATAATACCTGGTGATCTACTATGGTAAAGATTGCTGTCTATCATTGTGAGTCAACTCTGATTCACAGAGTTCCTATATAAGAGAGTAGAACTATCTCACAGAATTTTCCAGGCTGAGTTTCCTTAAGAAAAAAAAAAAGTTTATTATGTCTTTTCTCCTACAAATAAGCCACAAACTTCAAATCACTGACTTTTTGGTTAGCATGCAAACACTTTAAACTTTTACTCGCTGAGGGTAAATTTTCGTAGCATTGTTCTTATTGTTGTGTAGCCTTGAATTGGAACCAAATCATAGCTGACCCTCCTGTGGATTTTCAGAGACAGTAAATTGCACAGGAAATTTCCCATCTTTCTCTAGAAGAACAGCTGGTGGATCTAAATTGTGTGCCTTGCACATGGCAGCACAGCTCTTTTTTCATTGTGTCACCAGAACTCCGTTTTGTAGCATTATTGCTGTGTTATGTGCAAATGAGTCAAAACCAACTCATAGCTGACCCTCAAGCAGATTTTCAGAGTCAGTAAATAGCCCAGGGAGAGATTTCCCATCTTTCTCCCATGGAGCAGCTGGTGAATTCAAACTGTATGCCTTTGGGTTTGCAGTGAAGCTTCTTATCACTAAGTCAAATGTTGTAGATAAGTGCCATTGAGCCAAGCGCGACTCATAGAAACCATATGAACAAAAGACCTGAATCTCTTATATAACTATAATTGTTTTTTCTAAGTTCATAGAGTTTCCAGAGGCATGTTGTTTAGGAAGTGGATGCTACTCCTGCTTCAAACCTGTTTCAATCTGAGAGCTCCACCAAACACTGTCCACCATGGGTAAACATTATGGCATTTGAACCACCAGTGGCACAGCATTCAGTGTCACAGCAACCACAAGTTAACTAAATAGAGTGACTTGACAGACCAGTTCTGTATAACCTAAAAGAATGTTCATGCCAAACACAATTAACACTAGGCCAGAGAGCTGCAGGCCTGAAGGCCCAACTGACTTTTAAATAGCCAGACATAAATTGAGACACTT
>NW_006399759.1:32410296-32418088 GCF_000299155.1 Elephantulus edwardii | reverse complement strand
CTAAACAAAAGGCTTGTTTATATGTACTGAATTTGGCCTTCTAATCTCCTATGCTGTGGAAAAAAGTATTCTTTTTAAATCCATTTGTTGTGTCTCTGATAAAGAAAACTCAGGCCCCTTGTTGTTCAGTAGGAATGAACTCATAGACTCTACTTTGGGTTTCTGAAGCTGTAAGTTGCCTACCTCTTTGTTGTAGCACATTTAAAAGCTAAGAATTCCCAATAAGTAAGGTCTTTTTCACTCTGTTGGAAAGATTTTATGAGTACAGTGATTCATCAATTTTATACTCTCCAAATTGGGCATTTCTGGCTGTATTTGGCAGTCTCTTTATACCATAGTCAAGGCCTTCTAAGCTTGATTCTTATTTGTCTCTGATGAACTTTATGGTTTTGGGCTTTACTCCCAGGTCTTTGATCTACCTTAAGTTACTTTTTGGTTATGGTGTAAGATATAAATCCTGTTTCAGTTCTCTGTAGGTAGGAGTCCAATTCTGCTAACACAATTTGTTGAAAATGTTGTCATTTCTGCATTTGATAGGTTTGATTTCTTCGTTGAATATTAGTTGGCCACAGATAACTGTGTACATTTCTGTGCCTTCATTACTGTTCCATTGGTCTATGTGCTTGTCATAGTATCAGTACCATACTATTTTGATTATTATTGTTGTGTAGTATGTTTTGAAGTTAATACTATTTCATACAAGGGTTCCATATTAAAAGTTTATAGAATCCTACATGGCTTCCACATAAAAAAATACTAATAATCCAATTACAAAATGGGAAAAAGATATTTCACAAAGTAAGGTATTTGGATGGCCAACACATGAAGAAATGCTCAGACTTACTGGCAACAAGACAAATTTAAACCACAATGAGATACCATCTCACTCCAGTAGTAGTGGCAAGGTTTAACAGGACAGCAAGTAATAAATGTTGGACATTTTTGATTGGATTGTAAAATAATATAATCAATCTGGAAGACAGGTTAGCATTTCCTCAAGACTGAACATAGAAAACCATATGGACCAGCTATTATTCCACTGCTTGGAATATACTCTGAGCAAATGAGAACTGAGGCACAGAGGCTTGTACACCAATGTTCAGAGCAGAATTATTCACCACTGCAAGAATATGAAACAGTCCAAATATCCAACTAAAATGGAATGGATGGAGAAATTATGGTATATTCACTCTATAGAACACTATACAGCACACAGGAGCAATGATTCTGTAAATTGCTACCTAACTTGGGAAGGACTGGAGAGTACTATGCTAACTGAACTAACTCAGTTCTATAAGGACAAATATTGTATAAGACCATTATTGTGGAATGAATATGATGACCCAAGAGGAAGCAGGTGGAGTGGGTGGGGAGAAGGGTGAAAGCACAGGGCTGAGGATGGGCCAGGAGAGGGACACATTATAATCATAGGATTGCACAGTTTGATGGGTGAAGGGAGGCAAAGGTGATGGAAATGGGAAAGATGTGGTGTGAAAACAATTTATATGAGCTTTGTAAATAAAAGAGTATAAAATTTAAAAAAATTAAATATTTTATGTGGGCCAAGAGGTCATCGTCAAAATAGAGCAGGGAATACTGCATGGTTCAAAATTAGGAAAGGTGTATGCCAGGGATGTGCCCTATCTCCATACCTTTACAACCTGTATGCAGAACAGATTATCTGAGAGGCGGGGCTCTAGAGGAGAAGTGTGGCGTCAGGATTGGTGGAAGATCTATTAACAATCTGAGTTATGCAGATGACACAACCCTGCTTGCTGAAACTGAGGAGGACCCGAAATGCTTGCTGCAGAGGGTCAAGAACTGCAGCCTTCAATATGGATTGAGGCTCAATGTCAAGAAGACAAAGATTCTCACTACTGGACCAATTGGCAGCATCAAGATGGATGGTGAAGAGACTGAGATTGTTAACAACTTTAGTCAGCTTGGCTCCATGGTCAACACTCTTGGCACCAGTAGCCAGGAAATTTTAAAAAAAACCCACCATATTGCAATGGGAAAATCTGCTTTTAGGGACCTCTCCAGGGTACTGAGGAGCAATAGTATCACTCTGGAGACTAAGGTGCATCTGATACAGGCTATGGTGTTTGCAATCACTTGTTGTGCATCAGAGAGTTGGACAATAACTAGGAAGGATAGAAGGAGAATTGATGCCTTTGAGCTGTGGTGCTGGAGAAGAGTATTGAGGGTACCACGGACTGCCAAAAAAACAAACATATTCAACTGGAGAGGGTTAAACCAGGCTGCTCCTTGGAGGCAAGGATTCTGAGGCTTCGTCTGACATATTTTGAACATGTTGTAAGGAGGGACAGAACCTTGGAGAGGGACATCATGCTTGGGAGGGTGGAGGGACAGCGCAGGAAGGGAAGACCCTCTATGAGGTGGATTGATTCAGCGACTAGGGTAATCAGGATGGGTATGTCAGAAGCAGTGCGATTGGCACAGGATAGATCAGGGTTTAGGGATGTTGTACATAGCGTCACTATGAGTCGCAAGCAACTCGACGGCAGATAACAACAACAACAACATATCATAGAGGTGAATACTAGATCAACTGGGAATTGAAATATATAGTCTCTGAGACTCTATATTGTTCAGCTATTGAGAAATCGAAGTCATTTTTGGTACCAGAAGCAAGACATACATAAAGGATAGCAAGATGTAGCTTCTAGGAAACTGAAAACATGAGGATCTTGGGGGAAAAAATATATGTTGTTGTGTGCCATGAGTCTGAACCAACTCACAGCTGACTCCCCAACTGGTTTTCAGAAGCACTAAACTGCACAGTAGGAGATTACCCATCTTTCTCCTTAAGAGTAGCTGGTGGATTTAAATGACATGCCTTTAATACTGCAGTGCAGCTTCTTATCTCTAGGCCACAATCTATAATGTATGTTGTTGTTATGTGCCGTCGAATCATTTGCAACTCACAGTGACCCTGTGTACAATAGCCCTGAAACCAGCTCTATCCTGTGCCAATCTTATTGTCTCTGACATACTTACCCTCATTACCCCAATCACTGAAGCAATCCATCACATCTCATCTCTCCTGTGCTGTCCCTCCACCCTCCCAAACATAATGCCTGTTTCCAAGGACTGATCCCTCCTTGAAACATACTCAAAGTATTCCAGATGAAGCCTTGGAGTCCTTGTCTCCAAGAAGCAGTCTAGTTTCATCCTCTCCAAGACAAACCTGTCTGTTCTCCTTGCAGTCCATTCAATACTCTTCTCTAGCACCACAGCTCAAAGGCATCAATTCTCTTTCTATCAAAGATTCTCACCACTGGGACAATTGGCAGCATTATGATAGATAATGAAGAGATTGCGATTGTTAACAGCTTTAGTTTGCTGGGCTCGACAATCAACATTCTTGGTATCAGTAGACAGGAAATCAAAAGATGAATTGCATTAGGAAAGTCTGCTGTCAGGGACCTCTCCAAAGTACCAAAGAGTAACAATGACATCAGTCTGGAGACTAAGGGGCTCCTAATTTCTGATCCAGACCAGTTTTCACAATTACTTGCTGTGTCACATATATATGACACATATAGCCGTATGCTTGCCTCTGGAAACCCTATGAATGTGGAGAAACAATGAAAGTTATACAAGTGTTCAGATCTTTCATTCAGAGAGTCACTAAGAGTCATCTACGACTTGATGACACACAACAACATATATGTATGTGTGTGTATACACACACACACACACACACACACACACACACTGCAATCTCAAAGGCATGTGGTTCGAGGCCACCACTTGCTCTGCAGGAGAAGGATGGAGAATAGGCAGTCTCCTCCTGGGGTAGTAACTGCCTCTGAAAACCCACCAGAGGGTCAGTTATGGGTGGGTTCTGACTCTATGGTACATAACAGCAACAACAACAACAGCAACATACATACATACACACACACACACCACACACACACACACACACACACACACACACACACACACACATATACAGATGATAGATGATAGATAGATAGATAGATAGATAGATAGATAGATAGATAGATGATAGATAGATAGAGTGCTAGGTTAAGTTATTGTTGTTTCCCCTCCACAAGTGGGTGTCAGCTGGCTGAACTTTTGCTCAATTTAACCAACAAGGACCCAAGGGTGGAGGATTTACTTGGTTGATTATAGTGAACACCATTTAAAAAAATTCCATAGTGCCTGTAGCCGTTGGGCCAAATTTATTAATGTTGAGATGAACATTCTTTAAGTACAGCAGTCATTTGTCTATTTGCTGTATTGAAGGAACTAGGAGTTGCTGTGATGCTGAACACTGTCCCATAGTTGTGTCAAATATCATAATGGTTACCATCATGGACAGTGTTTGGAGGAGCTTCCAGATTGATTCAAGTTTGGAAGCAGGATTGGTATCCACTTCATAAACCAGATGCCCATGGAAACTCTATGAACATAGAGAAATTATGTTAATTATAGAACAGAGTTCAGATCTTTTGTTCATAGGGTCGCAATGAGTCATATTAAACTTGATGGCATTTATTGCTAAGTAAGACTGATGTTATATTTTGGAGGAACATACGTCTACTTCATTCTTTGTCAATTTGCTATACTGAGGTAATCTGGGTTTGCTGTGACGCTGAACCTTGTGCCATTGGAGTGTCAAATACCATAATGGTTTCCCCAATGTGGGCAGTGTTTGGTGGAGCTCCCAGTTGTAAAACAGGTTTGGAAGCAGTAGTGGCATCCACTTCCTAAACCACATGCTTATGGAAACTCTATGAACTTGGAGAAATGATGATAGTAACAGAAAGGCATTAGGTCTTTTGTTCATAGAGTCACTATGAGTCATGCTTGACTCAACGGCAATCAACAGCGCTCTCTCTCTCTTTTTCTCTATATGTGTATGTATATGATGTATATGTAATATATGTATATGTAACATATGTATATGTATATAGATAGATATACAGATAGGTAGATGATATAGATATAGATAGACATAGATGATATAGATAGATAGAGATAGAGATAGATAGAGATGATATAGAGATAATATATATACTATAGCTATAATGTAAATATAAATATAGTTAAAACTTCTCTCTCTGTCTCTACCTTTTCCCTTCTTTCAAATCTTCAAATCTGGGTAGATTTTCTGCACAACACTTTGGCTATGAAACTTCACAGAAAAAGACTGGAAAAAAGGAAGATAAGGAAAGGAGAGAAAAAAGGAAGAAAATTATTACTATAGATCTCTAATATGAATTGAAGGTTATTTAGCTGGTTTTTCTCAAATTACTTTATTTAGTAAAATAACTGTTGTGTTAAACCTAATGGTTATGCTATATTCTGGGTTTTGTTCAGATAAACAACAACAAAATTCTATTTAAAAATAGAAAATCTGGCCTAGTGGTAAGAAGCTGTGCTGCAATCGTGAAAGCACACGGTTCGAATTCATCAGCTGCTCCAAGGGAAAAAGATGGGCAATCTCCTCCCATGCAATTAACTGTTGAAAACCCGTTTCAATTCAATGGTCTACAACAACAACATCATGAAATAGTTCTCTATTGTTCTTGTACCCACAGATCAAGAGCAAGACAACAGATCCCTATGGTGAAATGATCCATCAAGAAAGGTCATACTCACCTGAGGCTTGAGGGCACAATATATCCAACAATAAAACCCTTTACAATGGTGAACATAATCTACTCAATCTAGGAAAACTTTAGTAGAAATGTGGCTATAACAAAAATTGAAAGAAAAAAAGATAAAGAAGTACATGTTCAGGTCTCATCCAGACAGACCAATTATCTATCTTGTACAGTGTCTGCTTATGGCCACCAAACCCAACCCACTGCTGTCAAATTAATCCCTGCTCATAATGACCCTCCGTCTGGTTTCTGAGGCTATGCTATCTTATCAGGAAGAGATTGCTTCATCTTCCTCCCACAGAATCACTAGTGGTTTTGAACTGTTGACCTTTTGGTTAACAATGCAATACATAAGACCATATCATTAGGATGTAGGACCACAGAAGCCTTTAAATGTAACCTTAAAATAACTCTGAGGATTAGCTAATCCAAAGAGAAGTTTTATTACTTTAACTGTAATAGATAGATTCAAGGTTTTACTCTCTCAATTTTGGCTGCACATTGATGAAGAGGCCCAAGTATGATCTCATTCAACAAAATTACAATGAATCTTTTATTTGATGTCTTTTCCAATATATATAGTCTCCTGGGGAAAGACAGACTTTGGGAGACCAGTTTCTACTCATCAGAGATTTCTCTAACATGTGAAAATATTGTTTACAATGTTGGATTGAGACTTCAGTAATTCAGATTGAACAATGCTAGTTTAGATGCAGGAAACATAAAGAAGGACTGTGAGTCTCTAAGTAATTATTTCATAGGGGCTAAGTTTGTGAAATCCAAGAAGTATGATTCAAAAGGTTTTAAAAAAAGTAAGGAAAGGACTTCAAATCAGGATAAATTCAAAGCTTCAAAAAGCTTTTCTATTTGGGTGTTTGTTATCCTATACTTGTCTCTATTAAGACCAAAGATTGAGTATTATCGAGACAATGTCTAAATATGACAATCTGATAAATGGGATAAACCTGACACAGTTCTTGGATCATTTATCAATGAAATTAGTTCCCTGTTCCCTACAGAGTTTTGGTATTATCCAAGTGGATACAGTGTTTTCAAGAAGTCGCTTTGTTATAAAAGTGGCAGTAACATGATGGCAGAGAGTCTTCTACTTAATGTGGAAGTCTACATATCATTCCTAACACATATTTATAATCATCTGAGGGTGGTTATAATATCAAGTGTCCATCCAGGAATAGGCCTAGAAGGTATATAATTCCAGTAGAACTTTAAGATGTTTTCAAGGATTATAGCAAGGTAAAAAGGGCAGTGATGCAATATGTCAAACAAACTGAAAGAATTTCCCCCACCAATATATTCTTAAAGTTTCATTTATTTTTATTATATCCCATATGGGGAACTTCACATGAGATGTATATCATATGAACATGCAGGAAATGAAATTGTTGCTGTTAGATGCTGTTTAATTGGTTCCAACTAATAGTGACCCTGTACACATAAGAATGTAATACTCCTACCTTGTCTTGTGCTATCCGCACAACATCGCCATGTTTGAACTACTGTGGGAATTCATCTCATTGAGGATCTTTATTTTTCTGACTCTCTACTTACACAAGTATGACATCCTTCTATACAGTATGACACTTCCTGCAATATATTCTAAGTTGCCAGCTAAAGTGTCATGACCCTTGCTTCAGAGGACTATTTCAGCTGCACTCTGTCTGAGATAGGTTTAGTAATTCTTCTGACAGTTCATGGTATATACTTTGCAAACATCATAGTTAAAAAAAATATCATAAGCTCTTTGAACTTCTTTATTAATTTCCCATAGTTTGAATACTTGTGAAAAGACTGAAAATATCATAACTTTAGTCTGGCACCCTTTAATCTTTAAAGTGAAATTTTTGTTTCTTAGCAAAAAGTTGTTGTGCCGTTGAGTCAAAATCAATTCACATCACCTTCCAGCAGGTTTCCAGAGACTATAAATTATATGAGAGGAGACTGTCTTTTTCCTTCAGAGAAGCTGGTGGATTCAAACCATCTGTCTTTGGGTTGGTAGCACAACTCCTTACCCTCTATGACACCAAAGACTATGCCTTTGCATAGTCAATGAAACACAGATAGACATTCCTCTGGTATTCTCTGCTTTCAGCCAAGATCCATCTAACATCAGCTACAATATCTCTAGT
>NW_006399759.1:32393039-32409586 GCF_000299155.1 Elephantulus edwardii | reverse complement strand
CCAGGAATAGATGGTATGCCAATTGACATATTTCAGTTAACAGATGCAGCCCTGGACGTGCTCACCAAGTTGTGCCAAGAAATCTGGAGAACGACCACTTGGCCAACTGACTGGAAGAGATCATTTAACCCACTTAACTTCCCAAAATGGGAGATTAAGTCAGGTTGTTCACCTTTGCTAGGAACAGTCTAACCGCATCCATGCCATTAGCCCTGTTATCCTCAGATTTATAGAATGATTTCCAATTCCTGTGGAATGACATCAGTCATAACCCTAGAAAATTAGTGATTGGTTCACTAAGGACTGGCTACAACATTTCTATTTCTATTGGTTAGGAAGCCCCTAATGTCATCTTCCTCCACTTATTTATTAGTTTGCTGTGCTGACATGACTTGCACATTGCTGTGATATCGGAGGCTATACAACTGGTATTTCAAACATCAGCAGGATCACTTAGGGTGGGTAGGTTTCAGTGCAGCTCTCATACTAAGCTTAAGAAGCAGGACTGGCCATCTACTTCTCAAGTAACAGTCTTTAGAAAACTCTATGGACAACAACACATCATTGGAAGGCAAACAATATGTGAAGAATATGGAGAATATAAGAATATATGGAGAAAAGCTGCGGCCTCAAAGTAGACTCCATTATAATGGCATGAATTAAGCAAAACTTTCACCTAGTGAAAACCTTTGTTTATTGATGTGACAAGACTCAAAGTGAGGAGAAATAGCTGCAAATATCAAGAAGAAATAGGGACAGAAATGTACAAAGTATGAATCTAGGAAATCTGGATGTTGTAAACAAAATGAAAAGGAATTCAGCCAAGGCATTAGTTGATATGGATTAGTAGTAACCATGTTGAATCATATAATCACATGATCTACTATGCCAGAAATTACAAACTGAGAAGGAATAATACAGCATTAATCATCAAAAAGAGAATTTAAAGATCTGTTGTAAAGTTAAATTCTATGAGTAATAGAATACTATCCGTTCACACATACAGACCAATCATTGAAGTCAAAGATGGAGAAATTCAGAATTTCCACCAATTTTTTTTATTCTCAAATTAATAAAACATGCAATCAGGATTCATTAATAATAATTGATGACTACAATGCAAAAATTGAAAACAAATAAGAATAACTTGTATTTGTAAAATACAGCCTTGGTGACAGATATGAGATTGGAAATCGAATGATAGAATTTTGTACAATGAATGATTTATACATGACAAATAATGTTTTTGATAAAAAACAAACCCATAAACAGCAGCTATAAACATGGACTTCACAAAATGGACTACATAGGAATCAGATTGACTATATCTGTGAAAAAGATGTTGGAAAAAGAAGCTCAATATCAGCAGTCAAATTAGCCCAGGGCCTGACTTTGGAAAATACCATGAACTATTGATACACAAATTCAAATTGAAGTTAAAGAAAATTAATACAGGCTCACAAGAACAAAAATATACTTTCATTATATCCTTACTGAATTTTAAAACCATACTAACAATAGATTTGCTATCTTGAAAACTAATGACCAAAAATGAGATGAGCTGTGGAATGAGATCAAGGACATGATCCATGAAGAAAACAATTGGTCATTGCAAACACAAAGAAGAAGGAAATAAACAAAATGAGTGTCAGAAACACCTTGAAATTTGCATGGTGATGAAAAGGAACCAAATCAAGGGAAGGAATACTGAGATAAAATCGAAGGAATACTGAGATAAAATTACTGAATTGTTATTGTTGTTGTTATGTGCCGTCGAGTCGCTTGCGACTAGTAGTGACCCTATGTACAACAGCCCTAAACCCTGCTCTATCCTGTGCCAATCTCACTGCCTCTGACATACCTATCCCAATTACCCCAGTCACTGAATCAATCCACCTCATAGAGGGTCCTCCCCTTCTGTGCTGTCCCTCCACCCTCCCAAGCATGGTGTTCCTCTCCAAAGACCTGTCCCTCCTTACAGCATGTCCAAATTATGTCAAATAAAGCCTCAGAATCCTTACCTCCAAAGAGCAGCCTGGTCTAACCCTCTCCAGGATGAATCTGTTGTGGTTTTTTTTTGTTTGTTTGTTTTGTTTTGTTTTTATTTTTGTGTGAGGGTACCGTCAAATCAGATCTGACTGGTACAGGAGGAGATTGTTCCTCCTTCTCCGGCAAAGCTTCTGGTGGATTCGAACGGTGCACCTCTGGGATTGTAGTTGCAGCTCCGTGCCAGTAGGCCACCAGAGCTCCCCCGAATCTGTTTGTTTTCTTGGTAGTCCATGGTACTCTCAATACTCTTCTCCAGCACCACAGCTCAAAGGCATCAATTCTCCTTCTATCCTCCTTAGTCAACTCTCTGATGCATAACAAGTGATTGCAAAGACCATAGCCTGCATCAGATGCACCTTCGTCTCCAGAGTGACACCATTGCTCCTCAGTACCCTGGAGAGGTCCCTAACAGCAGACTTTCCCATCGAATTTTTTTTTAAATTTCCTGGCTGTTTGTGCCAAGAGTGTTGACCATGGAGCCAAGCTGACTAAAGTTGTTAACAATCTCAATCTCTTCACCATCCATCCTGATGCTGCGAATTGGTCCAGTGGTAAGAATCTTTGTCTTCTTATCATTGAGGTTCAATCCATACTGAAGGCTGCAGTCCTTGACCCTCTTCAGCAAGCATTTCAGGTCCTCCTCAGTTTCAGCAATAGATTAAAAAAAAAAAAACAGATTGCGAAGACAAAGCAAAGAATTATAATGAAATGCTCAAAAAGCTAGAGTTAGGAAACCAAAAAAGGAGCAACATATTGGCCATCTCTCAAGGTGAAAGAACTGAAAAACAGATTCAAGCCTCCAGTTGCAATACTGAAGGAATCTATAGGTAAAATCTGGAAAGCTGCAGGAAGCCAGTTAAGATGGAGGGAATACAGTCATCCAAAAGTTTGATTTACTACAAACCGTGTCAGGAAATAATATGTGATTAAGAACCAATAGTACTGAAGGAAGAAACCCAAACTTCATTGAAGACATTGGCAAAAAAATAAGACCTCATAAACTTATTTCAGGAAACAAATGTAGCAATGAACATGCTCACCAGTCTCTGTTAACAAATCCAGACAGTTACCCTGTCAACTGCCTGGAAAAGATCCATATTTGTTACCATTTCTCCCAAAAAATGTGATTCAACAGATTGTGGAAATTATTGAATTAATATCACATGCAAGTAAAATCTTACTGGAGATTATTTTAAAATGACTGAAATAGTACATGCACAGGGAACTGCCAGAAATTCAACGTGGAGTTAGTAGAGGTCACAAGAGATATCATTTTTGATGGCAGAAGAATCTGACTCAAACAGTGAGTACCAGAAAAATATTTGCTTGTGTGTTTAATTGATTAGCAATGGCATTTGGCTGTGTGAATAATAATAAATTATGGTTGACATTGAGAACAGGAATTCCAAAATGCTTAACTGTGCTCACACAAAATTTCTACTTAGACCTAGAAGCTGTTGTCTGAATGGAATGAGTGAACACTGCATTAGATTTCAAAGTCAAGAAAACAAAAATCCTTACCAGTGGATCAACAGGAAACATCCTGATAGATGGAAAAGAGCTAAAGAAAGAGGATGTCAGTTTAAAGGCTAAAGTGTACCTGATCCAAGCCATAGCATTTTCACCTGCTTCCTATGCATCTGAAAGTTGGGCAACAAGTAAGGATGACAGAAGAATCAATGCCTTTGAACTGTGATGCTGGCAATGAGCATTGACTTTCAAAAGATAGGTGAAGTGATTAGATTCTGGAAGGTTCTCTTGGTTTGGCTGAGGGTCAGGTATGGACTGTTTGGTTGGATTTTATTCATTCCCAATTGTGTGTGAGCTGATTTTTTTTGCTAGATTTAACCAACAGTGAGCTATGGGCTGGAAGCCTCTTGTTTAGAGTCAGTCAGGACCTGATGGGTGGGCCTTTGTATTTAAAAGTTGGTTGGGACTGAGGGCTACAGTGTTAATTGTTTTGCGGATAAACATTTCTCTAAGTGGTTCAGCACTGCTCCCTCAATTTGCTGTATGAGGTAACTTGGGGTTGCTGTGATGCTGAATGCAGTGCCACTGGCATGTCAAATGCCATAATGGTTACCCATGGTGGAGAGTATTTGGTGGAGTCACCAGACTAAGAAGGGCTTGGAAGCTGGAGTGCCAGCCACTTCCTAAACAACAGGCCTCTGGAAACTCTATGAACTTAGGCAAATTATAACAATTATAGAATAGGGAGTTCAAACCTTTTGTTCATAGGGTTCCTATCAGCCATACTTGACTCGATGACACTTAAAAACAACAAAATGCAAGCAGAATTGCTTGTTAGAGGCAAAGATGGCTAGTATGTCACATACATGATGCTAGGAGGGCACAGTCCTTAAAAAGAGACATCATTCTGGGAAATGTGAATGTTCAGAGAAAAAGCAAAACCCTCAGTGAGATGGATTGATACAGTAGCTATCATAATGCACTTGAACAGTAGAGAGATTATGAGTATGGTGTTGCATAGGTTCATATCTGTGGTTCATAAGGTTGCTTTGCGTTTCAGTCAATTTAATGGCAACTAATGGAGAAGGACATTATGCTTGGAAGCGTGGAGGAACAGCACAGGAGAAGAAGACCCTGGATGAGACGGATTGACATGGTGACTGAGATAATAAGGGCAGGTGTGTTGGAGACGGTAAGATTGGCTCAGGAAAGGACAGAGTTCAGACATATTGTACATAGGGTTGCTATCAATTGCAGGCACTCTACAACACATAACAACAAAAACAATGGGTCCTTGTTGAAGTGAAGAGAACTAGAAGAATGTCTATTCGTACTTTATTGATTATGCAAAAGTATTTGTCTGGATGGATCATAACAAACTATGACTAACATTAAGAAGAACTGGAACCCAGAACACTTACTTTTGCTCATTTGAAACCCAAACCTATATTAAGAAGCTGCTGTGAGAAGAGAGTAAGGGAACACTACATGGTTTAACATTAAAAAAGGCATGCCACAAGCTTGTATCCTTTCTACATACCTATTCAATCAGTACGTTGAGCAAATAATTTGAGAAGCTGGACTCTGTGAAGAATGTGGATTAAGATGGGAGGAAGATTCATCAGTAATCTTTGTTATGCAGGACACAACACAACCTTGCGGTTGAAAGTGAAGAGAATTTGAAACATTTGAGGCAGTAGATCAAACATGGTAGCCTTCAATATGGATTTCATTTCAACATCAAAAAACCAAAAATTCTCACCACTGGATCAACATCCAATATCATGATAGATGAAGAAAAAGTTGGAACTGACAACAAATTTATCTTACTTGGATCCATTGTAAATGTACTTGGAACAGCATTAAGAAGATTAGGAGACATCTTCCGCTGGGAAAGACTGCAGTCAGGTTCCTCTTCAAATTACCTAGGAGCAATGATACCAGTTTAAGCACTAAGGTGTGCCTAATTCAGATCATGGTCTTTTTAGTTACTTATTAAGTTGATGAGAGGAAAATGAATAATGATGGCAGAAGAAAAATTGATGTCTTTGATCTATGGTATTGGAGAAGAGTATGAATATCCCATAGACTGCCAAAAGAACAAAAAAAAAATAAATAAAAATGTTGTGCTAACACAATAAAGGAACACTGAATTGTTTAAAATTAGGAAAGATGTACATCAGGGTTATATGCTTTCTCAAAACCTATTTAATCTGTATGCTGAGCAAATTATTCTAGACGCTGGACTCCATGAAGAAAAATGTGGCATCAGGATTGGAGAAAGACTTATCAATAAACATTGTTATGTGTATGACAACTTTAGAGGACTTGCTGCAGCCTTCAATATGGATTGTAACTCAACATCAAGAAAACAAGTGCCTTTTTCTACTGGACAAACAGGCATCATTTTGATGGAGAAAGGATTGACACTGTCAATGACTTTATCTTAATTAGATTCACAATAAAAAAAAATATGCTTGGTACCAATAGTTAGGAGAACAGGAGACATATTGCACTGGGAAAGTCTGTAGTCAGGGACCTTTCCAAATTATTGAGGAATAATCATTTCTGTTTTAGGACTAATGTGCACCTAATCCAGACAATGGTCTTTTCAGTTTTTCAGTAACTTGCTATACATCTAAGTGTTGGACAATCAATAAAGATGACAGAAGAATTAGTGTCTTTAAACTGTGGTGTTGGAGAAATGTGTGGAAGATCCTTTGGACTTCCAAATGAACAAATCAATATGTCTTGGAGAAAGTGTAGCCAGAGTGCTCTTTGGAGGCAAATATGATAAAAGTTTTGTCTTACATGTCACAACTCATAGTGACCTAATAAATAACATATTAGAATCTTATCCTGTATCACTATCACTTCTGTTTTGCTTTGAAAGCCAGGAGAAATAGAAAAATTTACTAAAGAAAAAAAGAACATAAACAAGACCAAAACCCCAAAAAACACAGCCACGACCAGCAAAAACAACAACAAAACAAACCAAAACCACCTGTCTCACCTGTCTTCAGTATGGATTATATTTCAATTTCAAGAGATAAAAAAAATCTTCACAATATCATCAATAAGTAGCATCATGAATGGAAACAAGATGGAAGGCTCTAAGGATTGAATTGTCCTTGGATTCACACACTCAACACCTATGAAGGCAGAAATCAATGAATCAAAAACATATTGAACTGGGCACATCTGCTGTCAAGGACTTTGCCAAAGTGCCAAAAAGGAAGGATGCCAGTTTCAAGACTTAGGCATGCCTGACCCAAAACATTTTATTTTCAATTGCTTCATATGCATGTAAAAGTTGGGTAATAAATAACAAAAACTGAAGAACTGATACTTTTGAAAAGTGGTGTTGGTGAAGAATATTGACTATACAATCGACTTGAATAATTTTGTTTGGGAAGAAGTCTAGTGAGAATGCTTCTTAGAAACAAAGGTTATGAGATTTCACCTCAATGGAGATTCAGAGAAGAGGAAGAAGACCCTCGATGAGATGGATTGACACACTGACTTCAACAATGTGTTTAAGTACAGTGGAGCTGGTCAGGATGGTACAGAACTGGCCAAGATTTCAATCTGTTGTACATGGGATAATTATGAGTCTTAGCAAACTCTAGGACTTCTAACAATAACAACAACAACAATATCAGAAGCTTGATCAAAAGGAAGAAATATGCAAATGGAAATTTTCAAATACGGAGGCTCTCATGTTGGTGCAGGCATGGTAGGATCAATTATAATTCCCAGGAAACGAAAGGTCAGGGTGTAGACAGTTTTTACTAGGGATAATGTACACAGCTAAACTGATTGGTGCCTGTGAGCTAGGGCTTAAAATTCACCTGATGTGGCTGACCTATACATTTCCATGAAGTCTAATAGAATCTGGACTAATTATTAGCCTCCACCTTTCCGTTGTTCTCTTTGAATAAAACTTCTACCTCATAGAGATAGTGGAGCCCTTTTTAAGTTTTATTCAGTTCTGCCTAACCTGCACAGTATAAAACTTATTTTCTTTCACTTCTAATGGGGTATGAGTGTTTCTTCTTTGACAAGGGGAAATTAGAGCAATAATGGACTGGGCTCAAGAGAAATACTCATCTGAAGATACTATTTTGACCCTTTTCCTTTCAGGAACTATTGATCTTCCAATTCTCTTAGCTCCTTTTCCTCTTCTTACCACCTCACTCCCCCTGCAATTTTTCACCAAAACTCTATTTTATTAACTGATTGCTCAGAACTAGGTATTTTCAAGGAAGCAAGCTGATAAAATAGATTTTACACTGAAGTGTTCTTAAATTAAAGCATCTATACATTTCCAAGGGTGTTGGCACAGCAAAACAGAGCATAAAAAAAACCCCAAGTGACATTCTACTAACTTATTGGTTTTCTGGGCAATGTGAATAGATGCTTTGAAAAATATGGGATTGGAAGAGTGATTCTGAAAGATTGGTGACCAGAGAATATTGAGATACCTTGCTTTAAATCACTCCCCAGGGATATCCAACATCTCTAAACCTCAGCCTGTTGATTTAAAAGCTGCTTCTTGGGTTTCCATAATTATAAAAGGCTGGAAAAATTCCATCCAATATGTATTTTATCAACTGCTCTAAGTATATGTGTGTGGTTTTCATTCTTGAGAGGGAGAAGGACCAAAAGCAATACTGGGAAGCTGAACACGAAAAACAGGAGGATCTAATTAGGAAAAAAGCCTCAGTATCACCCCCTTGGGATCACACGGCCTCATTCCTGCAGGAGATTCCATCTTTGAAATGTCTTCTGTACAAAACTCACCCATCCCTTGAAACTTCACAGCTGTGATACAGAAGTGCTTTGAAGGGAGGAAAGACAAGGAGATTTTTTTCCTTCCTTTGTGAACACATTTAACAGCCAATTCCCAAATGGTATTAGCGAACATTTACACTGAAAAACTTGACATTCCTACATCCTTTCCATTATTGTTATGTTTTTGTTATTGTCATTATACAAAATCTCTCTTATGGTACACGAAGGACTATAATGGGTTGCCATGCTCTATGTTCAAAAAAGTGTGCTTTTGTTTGTTCCAGTGTCTACCAAGTTCTCCAGGAGAACTGAGGCAGAGAACATAATCTAGGCAACTGCGGGTGTGACTTCAAAGACACAATGGGAACTGCAAGATTAGCATATGGTCACAGGCAGTAAAAAATGGAATTGCTCATTTTTTTAAAAAAATGGGTCTCTCGCCAAAATGAATAGAAATGATGGTGTGAGGAATGCTAGTGTACAACCTTCCATGTGAATCCCAATACAGTATAGTTTTTAATCATTTTACCTGACTTTTCTCATCTGTAAATCGATATTTTCCCAGAATATGGGGAGAGTTATATGGCATGTTTTAAATGTTTTGCACATAGATATTGTTCATCAAAATAGTCTTTACAATTGCTTGCTATGCATCAGAGAACTGGACAATGACTAAGAATGATAGAAAGATTATTGATGCCTTTGAGTTGTGGTGCTGGAGAAGCGTGTTGAATATACCATGGACTGTGAGGAAAACAAACAGGTTCATCCTAGAGAGGATGAAGCCAGGCTGCTCTTTGGAGGCAAGGATTCTGAAGCCTCATCTGACATACTTTGGGCATCTTTCCAGGAGGGACCTTTCCTTGGAGAGGGACATCATGCTTGGGAGGGTGGATGGACAGCACAAGAAAGGAAGAACATTGATAAGATGGATTGATTCAATGATTGGGGTAAGGAGGGTAAAGAGACAGTAAAGTTGGCACAGGATAGAGCAGGTTTCAGGGCTATTGTACATAGGTTCGCTATGAGCAACTCGACGCCACATAACAACAACTATTATGATTAATAACTAAGATAATTAATAATAATAATAAAATTACAGGATCTACAACTATGGAAAGAAAAAGAGTAGTTGGAGGTAAAAGGGCTCTTAAGCAATTTAAGATGCAGAGACATTATTAATGTTCCGAAGTCTCAAGTAAGACATCTCAGAGTTTTCCAGGCTAGGACCTAATGTGAGAAAACTTAAATAATAGTTGATAAGGTGGAAGAAAAAGAAGCAGTGAAGACACAGGGGATCTTCTGGACCCTTAGCAAATCTCACTCTGGACACAATCCTGCCCCAAAGCTCATGCATGGGATGATTAAATCTGGAGGGCAGTAGATTCATCTGTTTGGATAAAGGCTGGATTCTCTAAACATGGCTGTTCCCTGCCATCATTTGATGCCAGACTACTAGGAGGCCTTTAGTGAATTTCACCCAAATTACCACACAGGTCGTGGTGATCTTCATTTCATGTGACAGTGAAAGTTTATGAACAAGGAAAAAAGATTGTATTTCAAGGAGCACCAGTGGTTCATTTTCTATCTTTCTTTGAGAAAAACAAATAAACAAAACAAAACAGAATTAAGGGAGACACTTTGGAGGCATGTACATCTCCAGATGGCTATCCACTGGAAAACAGGTTTCATTATACAGCCGACTGCGTGTGAGGTTTTGCATTAACCTGCAGGATATTATTATCTATCTCTCTGATAGATACTTGTGGATAAGATTTGGTGTCAAAAGATAGAGTGATGGTGAAACCACTATTGAAGGCAGCTTGGAACTTTTTCAAAAAGTTGGAAAAAGAAATACCAGTTGACCCAGCAATTGCACTACTATAAATATACTCTAAAGAAACTGTAAGAACTGCCATCCAAACAGATATATACACACCCCTGCTTATTGTTGCTTTATTTACAATAGGAAAAAGATAGGTGCAACCCATTAACAAATGAATGGATAGAAAAACTATGCTATATTCACACAATGGAATACTATGCAGTACTGAAAAACAATAAATTTGTAAGACATTATATGACAAGGGGGATCCTGGAGCACATCAAGTTCAGTGAAATATCTCCATTACAAAAGAAAGTAGGTATGACATGGAGGGTTGGGAGGAAAATAGGATAAGAGTGGATACATAATGACCATTGCATTGGCACAGATGAAAGAAAGAAATGTCTATAAAGACTATATGATTAGACATTATATACGTAACAACAACCTAGAATAAGATGTATAAGGCAAAGACTACTGGGGTGGAGGTAGGTAATTGTGTAACAATGAATGAATATTTTTTTAAAGTAAACTGTGGAGGGGGAAGGGAGAAAGCAGAGGTAAAATGCACAACAATGTATGAATGAATGAATTAAAATCTAACTTCTCTGTAAAAGTTTGTTAAATTCACAATTAAAAGAAAATTGCAAAGAAGAAAAAAAACCATTAACTTTTTTACCAGAAAACATGGTGCTGAACTCTTACTCTACTACTTGTTATCTATGTGACCAGGATAGATTTCCTCTCTTTTTGGGATTTCTGCTTTTTATTGTGATAGAATCTTATTAATACTCTTGAATTTATAGGATGAGAGAGGGGATTAAAGATCACATACCTATAACATTCCATTTACTTGGCTCCACAATCAATGTCCTTGTTACCAGCAGTCAGGAGATCTGATCTGAAGACTAGGAAAATCTGCAGTCAGGGACTTCTCTAGAGGCCTGAAGAGCAATAATGTCAGTTTAAAGGCTATGGTGAATCTGATTCAAGACATGGTCTTTCCAATCACTTGCTACACATCTGAGAGCTGGACAAGGATGACAGAAGAATCGATGACTTTTAGTTGTAGTTTTGTCGAAGAGTGTTGCATATTCCATAGGCTGCCAAAGGAACAGATTTGTCTTGGAGAAAGTGCAACCAAGAGTGATCCTTAAAGTCAAGAATGGTGAAGATTCAACTCATATTCTTTGGTTATGTTGTTGTTGTTGATGTGTGCCATCGAGTCACTTGCGACTCATAGTGACCCTATGTACAAGAGCCCTAAATACTGCTCTATCCTATGCCAACCTCGCTGTCTCATACACACTCATTCCCACCACCCCAATCACAAAATTGATCCATCTCATCAAGAGTCTTTCTCGCCTGCGCCGTCCCTCCACGTTCCCAAAATTGATGTCTCTCTCCAAGGACCAGTCTCTCCTTGCAACATGCCTAAAGTATGTCAGACAAAGCTTCAGAATCCTTGACTCCAAGGAGCATTCCAGCTTCACCCTCTCTAGGACAAACCTGTTTGTTCTAGCAGTTCATGATATATTCAACACTCTTTTCCAGCACAACAACTCAAAGGCATCAATTCTCTTTCTATCCTCCCTATTCACTGTCCAACTGTCTGATGCATAGCACATAGTTGCGAAGACAATAGCTTGGATCAGGCGCACCTTAGTCTCTGGCCTAATGTCATTGCTCTTCAGTACTCTTGAGAGGTCTCTCACGATTTCCTGGCTGCTGTTACCAAGAGTGTTTACTCTGGAGCCAAGTAAACTAAAACTGTAAACTATCTCAATCTCTTCACCATCCGTACTGATGCTGCCAATTGGCCCAGTGGTGAGAATCTTTGTTTTCTTGATGTTGTGCTTCAATCCGTATTGAAGGCTGCAGTCCCTGATTTGGTAAAGGACATCATGCTTGGAAAGGTGATGAGTCAGCAAATGATGGGAACAACCTCAATGAGATGCATTAATATTGTGAGTGAAGGTATGGGCTCAAGTGTGTCAGGGAAAAATATAATGGCACAGGTTAGGACAGGGTTTGGATTTGTTGTTCATAGGGTAGCAGTTGTACTGGATTTAACAGTACCTCATAATAGCAATAATATTACATGTTTAGAAAAATTATTACATATTTAGAGCAAATTATCATGAGCTCTACAATATCATTACTATCACATGCAAGCAAATTACTGCTGAAGATCATTCAAAATTAGCTAGGACAATACATACATACATAGGGAACTGCAAGAAGTTCAAGCAGGATTTAGAAGAGGCCACGGTACCAGGGATTCATTGCTAATGGTAGATGGATCCTGGCTGAAGATCAAGAATACGAGAAGACTGTCTATTTGTGCTTTTTGACTATACAAAGGCATTTGACTTTATGGAGCATAACAGATTGTGGCTGACATTAAGAATAAAAGGAATCCCAAAGCATTTGATTGTGCTCATGTGGAACCTATACCTGTACCAGGAGACTGCTGGGCAAACATAGCAGGAGAACACTGCATGGTTTAAAATTGAGAAAGGAGTGAGTCAGGGTTGTATTCTTTCTCCATAGATATTGTATGCTTAGCAAATTATCTAAGAAGCTGGACCCTATGAAGAAGAGTGTTGCATCAGGATTAAAGGGAGACTCATCAATGACTCGCATTATGCAGATAACACAACCTTGCATACTGACAGTGAAGGGGACTTGAAGCACCTGATGCAGAAGATCAAAGAATGCAGCCTTCAATGTGGATTGCATCTCAATGCCAAGAAAACAACGATTCTTACCACTGGACCTATAGGCAACATCATTATGGATGCAGAGGAGATTGAAACTGTCAACAGCTTTATCTTGCTTGGATCCACAATTTAACACCCTTAGTACTGGCAGTCAGGAAATAAGGAGATGCATTGTACTGGGAAAAATTGCAGTTAGAGACCTCTCCAAATTATTAAGGAATAATGATGTCATTTTGAGGACTAAGGAACATCTGATTCAGGCCATAGTCTTTCTAATTACTTGGTATACATCTGAGAGCTGGATAATGAATAAGGATGACAGAAAAAGAATTGACACCTTTGAGTTGTGGTTTTGGAGAAGAGCTCTGAACATCTCATAGATGGCCAGGAGAACAGATACATCTTGGAGATGGTGCAACCGGTGTGCTCTTTGGAGACAAGAATGATGAGGCTTCGCCTCACATACTTTGGGCATGTTGCTACGAGGTGCTATTACTTGGAGAAGGAAATGATGCTTGGAAGGGTGGAGGGTCGGTGAAGGAGAGGAAGACCCTCAACCAGGTGGATTGATATGGTGACTGCTGCAATGGGCTCTTGTGTGTCAGGAAGTGTGAGGATAGCACAGGATAATTAGAACAGGTTTCAGACCTTTTGTTCATAGGGTTGTTATGAGCTGTACTCAACTCGATGGCACCTAACAGCAACAACTTAAGGTTTTTATAGGAGCTCTGGTATGTACTCTGTCATGTGTTGTGCTTCCAACCAAAATGTCATACCCTGCCAGTGGTTTGAAGCCACCAGTGACTTCCCAGGGGAAAAGATGGCCAGTCAACTCCTTTGAAATTTGCAACCTCAGAAACTGATAGGAGGTCACTAGGAGTTGGAATCTACTTAACAGCAGTGAGTTTGAGCTTTTGGAAGGTTTTTATTGTAACTAGATCCATAGCCACTACACACTCGTCTTTGAGTTTGGCAGTTCAGGCTTTTTGTCAGGACATACAAGCCCTTAGAAAAAGATCTTGCTTGGAAAAACAGATTATCAGTGAAAGAGAGCGGATAAGATAGCTTAACAGAGTGACTACACAATGGCTTTCAGAGTGGCAGAGTTAATGACAGCCAAACAAGTTAGATCAAGTTTGTTCATAGGGTTTCTATGGGTTGTATTCGACTCTACAGCACCTAACAAGAGACTCATAACATCATGGACCTTCTGTCTAGTAAAGAAATGCTCCAGTAAATGCTCTACACTGCTAAGAAACACAGGCTTTAAGAACACAGCACGAGGTGCAGAAGCCTGTGAAGGTCAAAGAAGTTTTGTTTCCCTAAAACTTTTCTTTAGGCACGTTACTGTCCTGATGAAAAAGTTTTATTGACTCTTAATCAGCTTCAGAATAAACTTCATCTTCCTCTCAGAGATCACAACAATATTTAACATCTAGTTTCAATTCAGTCTTTTACTCTACATGCACTCAATATCATGCTCTGAGTATTTCTCTATAGTTTTCAAATTACCTTCCCCCCCAACTCCCCACCTTACCTTAACTTTGCATATTACCATCCCTTTGCCTAGAATGACTGCTCTGCTTTGAGGGACAGAACAAAAATTAATCTTTAAAAATTTGGTTCATGTGATTTGTGTCAGAGTGATGACTCCCCTAATAGGCGGGCCCTTCTAGATAGGTGAGTATGTGCAACTTTGGCCTTGTACACGTGTTTTGAAGTTTTTTTGTTTTTTATTTATTGTAATGAATGTTCAGAGACTTTGGATTTCCATTCATTCACCATTTTTCACTTTCCTGCCTGCCCACCTCTCCCCCTCAGTTTGCTTTTTTCTTTGAAAAGTAAGGAAAAAAAATTCTTTCATTGTTATACAATGCCCCTCCACCCCCTCAATCCCAGGGCACTCCACTATGCAGCTTTCATTCTGGACTCTTGTCATGACAATAATTCCTAATCATATGTTCTTCCTAAAGAGTTCTCTCCCTCATGTGTTTTTATGCAGTGTACATTATCCCCTCTTTCCTTAGTTTCCCTTTAACCCCAATGTCAGTCCCACTTTACAACAGTGGCATTATGCAGTATTTGTCCCTTTGTGGCTGAGATAGCTCACTCAGCTTAACATCCTCCAGGATCACCCATTTTGTATAATATTTAGTGAGTTCCTTGTTTTTCAATGCAGTGTAGTATTCCATTGTGTGAATTTTACACAGCTTCTCTATCCATTCATTTGTTAATGGGTACTTGGATAGTTTTCAACTCTTTGCTATTGTGAACAAAGCCACAATAAATACTGGTGTGCATATATTGGCTTGGTTAGCAGTTCTGGTTTCTTTAGGGTATATTCCCAGTAGTGGAATTGCTGGGTCAAATGATATTTCTATTTGCAGCTTTTTGGAAAAAGCGCCATACTTTCTTCCATAGTGGTTGCACCATTTTACACTCCCACCAATAGTGTATAAGGGTTCCGGTTTCTCCACAAATGCGCCAACATTTGTTGTTTGCTGTTTTGTTAAATTTTGCCATTCTTACTAGGGTGAGATGATATTTCATAGTTGTTTTGATTTGCATCTCTCTTAGAGTTAGGGATTTTGAACATTTCTTTAAGTACTTGTTGGCCATCTTAATGTCTTCTTTGGTGAAATGTCTGTTCAATCCTGTGCCCATTTTTCAATTGGGTTGTTTACTTTTATCTTGGGTTGTTTTGAGTTTTTTACTCACTAGATAGTGAAGCTTTTAGGATACTCTGGGTGTCTAAGTTATCATTCAGATATATATTCTAGCCAGTGGTTAACTGCTTATTTTGTGCTGAAGTAAGAATTGTACTAAAGAAAGAAGATTAAGATGTGATACAAGCCCTGCCTTATTAGAGGTTTATGTAAGCTCATGGGATCTCAGCACCAAGTGCCTTTTTCTTTTGTGAAAGCTGGTCCACCTGAGACATAGCTTTCAGATACTCAATAGTCTCTACACCATGAGCCTGGACAACCAACAGTCACCATCCAGTTGTACCATAACCAACACTCTACAGGATCCTGACCCATCACACACTAGTTTCTCCTAAATCAGCCTGCTACCTACAGTCATATGACTCATTCCCCTAATGGATCTGAGTCTCTAGGAGATGGTCTAACAAATCATTGAACTCAAGGGACATAGAGGAGCTATGAAACCAAGAAAAGGAGCCACTTCTGAGGTCAGAAATCATGGGCTTATATGGCAGGCCAAGCATTTGGGACTAGCAGGAGAGATTATGAAAACATGTAGAGTAGTTAGTGTATTTCACCTCTGCATTCCCAGAAACAATTATCCCTCTTGGAAAATACTCATAGTTAAGTGATTGAATAGCTTTATTTCCAACCTAAAACATAGATTGCCATGGTCAAGTCCTCAGGCCACCTGAACTGCATTACCAATTAAAGCAGAAAGTTCTAAGCCTCACCCTTGACACCCTTGATCAGGAATGAAGTTGAGAATCATTGCTTAAGTAAATACAAGGGAAAACTGTTAGAGACAAACTTTAAAGAGTTGAGAGAGTCTGATGGGTTAATGAGGAGAAAGAAGACACAAAAGGAACCATTTTACTGTCCAAATTCTTTAATTGTTGTTGTTGTTATGTGCCGTCCAGTCGCCTGCGACTCATGGCGACCCTATGTACAACAGCCCTAAACTCCGCTCTGTCCTGTGCC
>NW_006399759.1:32338293-32390471 GCF_000299155.1 Elephantulus edwardii | reverse complement strand
ATATTTATGCGTTCCATTTCTTCCTTAACAATATCTAACTTTCCTACATTCATGGTTCTCACATTCCATGTCCCAATCACCAGTGTCTGCTTACAACAATTCTTTAATAGATTATGATAATAATTAGGTCATCAAATAACCTTTGAACTTTTGTCAGTTACAACTCTTTAAGGATGAAACAGTATAGGAAAAAAATTAGTCTGAGATATCATTGTGTCTAAGGTATTATTCCATCCATATTGGATAGTTGGATGGATATCATTCTATTTCCATTTAAAATGGAAACATTAACATTTTAGAAGTTGAAGAAAAAAGAAATTTAGTTTAAATAGTTTCAACTATTTGAAACATTAGCATAGTATAGGAATGTTTGCAGGTGGACTTCATAAGAAATAGCTAGTACATTAACACAGAAAGGAAGTTAGTTTTAAAGAATGGTTTTGCCCAAGGAGATGATTTAATCTCTTAATCATTGGGATGCTAACTGAAATGCTGACAGTTCAAATCTACCAATTGCTCTGAGGAGTTTTAAAAAACTCAAATCGATACTGGGTTGTAACCAATTTATACTTCACATGCCAGGTTACCCATCTTTCTCCCAAGCAGCTGCTGGTGGATTTGAACATCCAGAGAGACACCACCTTGGTACAGCACAACTTCTTAAAGAGTCAACCTCTACTTACAAAGGTTTATAACCTCAGACACCCTTTGAGAAATTTCTACTTTTTTTGTATGGGATCACTTTGAGTTGGAATTAACTAACTCTTCAGCTATGGATTGTTTGTTTCATTTTTGCTTAAGGCTAGAATTGCCCTTATGAAAGAATGGACTCATCAGTTGGCTTGGAAGGCTGAGTCAGTGAGAGGAAGAGTCTAGGAGAACTAAACAACCCAGAATAATCGATGGGTAAATGCTTTTGTCCCATGACACTATGAATGGAAAGGAATGTAACAGCTGGATATTTGGAAGCCAACAGACCTAGGTTCAGATCTCATCTTCAGCTCCCACTACCTGAGACTTTGAGTTTCTGTTTTGTTTTTTTTTTACTTCTACAAAGTCAGGTGATATCCCAATTAGACAGTTACGTGAATTATATAAGCGGCAGGTAAATCTTATTTAATATTATTATTGTGAAATAAATTTTTATCATCCCCTTGATGAGAATACAGAGGTTTAGAGAGTATAAATTCTTTCCCACAGTTGCTAGAGTTTTGGAGTTCATTTTTTTTATTCCAGGTTAGTTCAGGCAATGCATGCAACACTACTAGTTCCTGGAAGGATAGCAGCAAGTTCAAACTCTTTATTCATTGCTAATGGAATTCCAAAGGATAAAATTAAAGAAAAAAAAAAAAACACCTGCTCATAGCATCTCAGATCTGTTTGAAACTATGTTTGTGCTGTACCACAGAAGCAGCCAGAATCTCTCCTTTTCCCCTCCTCCTGTTTCCCTTCATCTGGAAATATTAAACAAGTGTGTCTCAGGGCACAGGTGACTGACATGGTGGGCAGGTCCAGCTGCTGTTAGACTGACCTCCAAGGTGACCAGGATCAAAGTGAAATGGGCTTTGTAGATCAAAGGCGTTGCCTCCCCCATGGAGCGACCCAGAGAGCCAAAATCAGGGCAGCCAGCAAGTCTGGGCTGCTGGAACATCAAGCTCCCATCGGTTCATGTTCCTAATTAGGCAGCCAAGTGCATCAGCTAAGGCTGCTGGGTGGTCTGAGAGCAACTCTCCAGTGACTAGCCATTGTTGGAGCTCAGAGAAGTCACTAGCATACAAATGATGGTCAGGCCCAGCCAGGAAGAGAAAGGTCCTCCGTTCAGAAGGGATAGCTAGGCTCCCAGCACTGCTGTCATTACACTTGTGGAAAGTCTGTTGTCCACAGGGGCCTGCTTTAAATTAGCTGGTGGTTTTACAATTTGGGATTACTGAAGAGGTGCTCAGATTCCCCAAACCACTGGCACCTCACAGAATGTCGGTTTGCCAACCTCAATAAAGAGGGCATCTTTTAAAGGTCTACACTGTTAGAACCATGGGGTAAGGACTCCCACATAGATGGACGGGAAATAATGATTAAAGCTTTCAGTTATGGGGAGCTTATTAAACACCAGCACTTCACACATGCCACTGTAATCCTGCAAGGTGGTATGATTATCTCCATCTTATAGAGAATAAAACCGAGACTCACAAAAATGGAGTGACTTTCCCAAAAGCACAGAACTCACAAGTGGAGGGCTAGGAATTAGTCATTTGAATTCCAAATCTGCTTTAATTATCTAGTGCCATGATAAGAATGCATAGCAAACAACTGCAAAACCTCAGTGGTAAACAAGGGGAAAAAAAGTGTTCCTTTTCCCTCACTGCTCTGCAAGTTAGGAAAGAAATTCTGCTAATTTGGTCCAAACTCTGATGATCCTGGCTGGACCCAGTAATGTCTTCAGCTGGGTGCTGGGTTGAATGAGGCAGTCTCATTGAGGACTGCCTCAAGTGGGCCAACTCCTCCTTGTCCCACATAGTCTTTCACCCTCCAGCGTGTTGATCTGGGCTACTTCTTTCAGACTGGTAGGACCTCTGAGCAAGGTCGTAGGTGACTAGTACCTAGGTTTGGAACTGGCACCTTGTCACAGCCACCTCCTCTTACTAGCCAATGCAAGGTGAATATTCAAAGGTAGAGAAACTGATTCCATTACTATATGAGAGAAGGTGGAATGACACATGCACAAAGGTGTTTGAGTATACAGTCCTTGTTCAATGGAGTCAGTTTTATTTGCTGTTCTTAGAGTTATCTTCATTCCATTTTGCCCCATTCTCTGCACACTTGAGTGTTCATATTCTGTAGTACGATCTGTAGTGTAGGACTTTCATTCTGTAGTGTGATCTGCACAGAAAGACAGCATGTGGTTGAATGATAAGGATGGGAGCAGGCATTTAAAAACCTCCCCCACCCCCAAAAAACAATCCTCCCAGAGTGCTATTGAAGAGGTAACATAGGGCCACTGCTACAAGGAAGGGAAACTAAATGAACTAATTCTGAGGCTATAAAAAGAAGAAGGTATATGCATATGCAGATGTATGTTCATATATTCTACTTTAACTGTAGTATTTTTTGCATAATACCTTAAGTGTAATATGGATACGTGCTTTTAAAGGGAGCTCTCCTGGCATAGCCTGTAGAGAATGCACTGCTGATCCAAATGTGACACCCCTCTGGAAATCAAATCCCACAGCAGCTCTACAGTCTAAAGATGGACATTATCACACCATGAGATTCGCAAAAACACACCAGGAAAATCTATTTCCCGTTGCTAAATGACAATCAGTTGAGTTGAGCTATGTGACAATATTTATGCATTTTAATATATTTATATATTTTATGTATATATCTTATGTATATTTTTATGCCTATGTATGTATGACTATCTATATGTCTTTTTTAGTTGTGTACCTTAGAAGTGGAATCAACTCACAGCTGACCTTCCAGCAGGTTTTCAGAGAAAGTAAGATGTCTGAGAGGAGATTGCCCAGCTTTTCGCCTGAGAGCAGTTGGTGGATTTGTATTGCTTGCCTTTGGGTTGACGACATAACTCCTTACCACTAGGCTATCTCTCTCTCTTAACTGTCTACACACATTTGAATATATACACAAGTGTATACTTATGTGCATAACTATACTGCACAATACAAGTGTATTGATTTATATGAATATTAGATATGGCTATTGACTAAGGAAGATAGAAGAATAATCAATGCCTTTGAGCTGTGGTGCTGGAGAAGAGTATTGAATATACCATGGACTGCTAAGAGAACAAACTGGTTCACCTTGGAGAGAGTGAAACCAAGGAATTTGAAGCTCCATCTGACATATTTTGGTCCTGTTGTAAGGAGGAACCAGTCCTTGGAGAGGGACATCATGTTTGGGAGGGTGGAGGGACAGTGCAAGAGAGGAAGACCCTGGATGAGATGGATTGACTCAGTGATTGGGGTAAGGAGGTTAGGGGTGCCAGAGACAATGAAGTTGGCTCAAGATAGAGAAGGGCTCAGAGCTGTTGAGCATAAGGTCACTATGAGTCACAACGGACTCAATTGCACATAACAACAACATGTATGTACAAATTTGAATCACTTTTAATAGAGAAATAGCAATGTAAATACATTATATGCATTCATGCACATGCTTTTATTAACAAATGTATTTCCAAAAGGATCCCTGATGACACTAGGTGACAGCGCTCAACCGCTAACTGAAAGGTCTGATTTTGAACCTAACAACTGATCCCCGGGAGAAAGATGGGGAGATTGCTTCTGTAAAGAGTTCCAGTTTGGAAACCCTATGCGTTCAATTCTACTCTGTTCTACAAGGTCACTAGGAGCTGGAATAGACTCCATGGCAGTGGGTTTATATTTGTGATTAACCTTATTTCGTGACTATACGTGTGTGTTATAACCACCTCTGGTTAGCTTTTTAAGCAAGAAAATATAGATGTTTTTTCTATGTATGCAAATAAGTAGACACACAGTCTTGCTTCTATCCTCACCAAGGCCTAGATTTTAAACATTCAATGTGAATATTTTTTGTAGGAAGCATTTTAAAGAGAACATGCTTCTTTAATACTCAAAAGTGTCTGAGGAAGCTGTGTAGAGTAGGCACCTGTGAAATACCCCTGTTGATTGTAGCTTTCACAATGGGCTGAATTTAATAAAGTGATATTTGTTACTGGGACAGAAAACCTTCAAATCCTCAGCGAGATTTCGCAGGCCTGGACCCTTTTGTGCTTTGCTTCTAATTGACTTGTGTCCTTGGAGACACATATTCCCTGTCTTAGATTCTGTTTCTTCCTCTCCACCATGAGGATGCGGTACAGAACAACTTCCAAAGTCTTGGGTGGCAGTTGCCTACTTTGTCATTTTGCATTCTGGCAGTTCTTAACTGGACACCTGAACTAAGACTTGCAACATTTTAAGAAACAGAGTAGCAGGTACAATGTGAGAAAAGGTCTGGAGTTCAGTTTCTTTGGAAGGCTCCTTTTTTAGATCAATGCTTTTTTTGATCTGGTCTCTGTAACCACAGTTCATGGGATTTACCATGAAGAGACATCTTGAAAGAGTCAGCCACCGACATGCACTCAGCTGCTGTGATTTCCAATCTCAGTCTGCTGGAGGGGACACAGGAGATAGAAGCTTCTGTTCCTCTATTGTTGTCAGTGACTAGTTTCTCCTTTTGGAAAATCACCAGACTTTTCCTTGTATATAAGTGAGACACTACAATACTGTTCTATTTGCCCACAAGGACATGTTATAGGAGTCAAATAACATCACAAGCCTTGTATAATTCGGAGTGGCTTTTCTGAGATGGTAAGAAAGTCAGCTGCCATTTGCTCAGGTTTGTATGCTATCATCATAAAACAAAGCTTTCCGAGCAATTACAAATACAATAGTTGTTGTTTTGTACTGTTGAATCAGAACCAACCCATAGCTGGAAACTCTCCAGTGAGTTTTCAGAGTTGAGAATTTGCACAGAAGGAGACTGCCAATCTTTCTCCTGGAGGAGTTGGTGAATTTAAGCCACATAGGCATAGGCAACACAGCTCCTTACGACTAGCCCCCCAGAACTCCCCAATAAAATGTTTACATAATGGGAGAATCTCAGACACAGATGACACCACTAGCAGAATGCTGAGGAAAGAGCAAATGCTGGACAGAGACACTTAGAGGTGTGGCTTGAGTGGTGTGAGGGAACATTGTGGGAAGTAATTTGTGAGGAAGACTTCCCTAAGCCTGGGAGTATGGAGCTGTCAGTTAATATTGAGGCCATCCAGGCCTCCAGGACAAAGACTAGTGTGGATCAGGGATGCTGGATCCAAGAGCCTCTGGAGCTAGGCAAAACCAAATTAAACCAAAGCAAAAACTCCACAAAAACCCCCTCTTATCTTCAAGTGGATTCTGACTTAAAGGCAATGCAAAGTATTACAGAAAAGAACTACTTACTTGATGAGTGTTCTTGGTTGTGATTTTGATGGATGTAGATCTCCAGATCTCTATTCTACGGCTCTACTAGGTACTGGAACAGTACATCAGCAGAGAACTGCCAGAAGTCCAGGCTGGGTTTAGAAAGGGTTGTGGTACTAGGGATATTGTAGCTGATGTTGGATGGATCTTAGCTGAAAGCAGAGAATACCAGAAGAATTTCTATCTGTGTTTCATTGATTATGCAAAGGCATTTGACAGCGTGGATCATAACAAACTGTGGTTGACTCTGAGAAGAATGGGAATCCCTTATGCAAAGGCATTTGACAGCGTGGATCATAACAAACTGTGGTTGACTCTGAGAAGAATGGGAATCCCAGAACATTTGATCTTGCTAATGCGAAACCTATACTTGGACCAGGAGGCAGTCGTCAGAACAGAGCAGGGCAACACCGCATGGTTCAAAATTGCGAAGGGTGTACGTCAGGGATGTGTCCTGTGTCCATACCTTTTCAACCTGTATGCAGAGCAGATTATCCGAGAGGCGGGGCTCTATGAGGAGAGGCGTGGCGTTAGGATTGGTGGATGATCTATCAACAATCTGCGTTATGCAGATGACACAACCTTGCTAGCTGAAACTGAGGAGGACCTCATGCACTTGGTGCAGAGGGTCAGGGACTGCAGCCTTCAATATGGACTGAGGCTCAATGTTAAGGAGACAAAAATTCTCACCACTGGACCAATCGGTAGCATCAGGATGGATGGCGAAGAGATTGAGATTGTTCACAGCTTCAATTTGCTTGGCTCCATGGTCAACACTCTTGGCACCAGTAGCCAGGAAATCAAAAAAAGTATTGTGATGGGAAAGTCTGCGGTTAGGGACCTCTCTAAAGTACTCAGGAGCAACAGTGTCTCTCTGGAGACTAAGGTGCCCCTGATACAGGCCATGGTTTTTGCAATCACTTGTTATGCATCAGAGAGTTGGACAATGACTAGGGAGGATAGAAGGAGAATTGACACCTTTGAGCTGTGGTGCTGGAGAAGAGTATTGAATGTACCATGGACTGCCAAGAAAACAAACAGATTCATTGTAGAGAGGATTAAACCAGGCTGCTCCTTGGAGGCAAGGATTCTGGGGCTTCGTCTGACATACTTTGGACATGTTGTAAGGAGAGACAGGTCTTTAGAGAGGGACATCATGCTGGGTAGAGTGGAGGGACAGCGCAGGAGGGGAAGACTCTCTATTAGGTGGATTGATTCAGTGACTGGGGTACTCGGGATGGGTTTGTCAGAGGCAATGAGATTGGCACAGGATAGAGCACGGTTTAGGGCTGTTGTACATAGGGTCGCTATGAGTCGCAAACGACTCGACGGCACATAACAACAACAACAACAACAACTAGGCAAATGTGAATCGTTAAACTTTTTTTTTTTTAATAAAATTTTTTATTGGGAAAAACATATTGCGGGTACAAGGAGGTGAGGGTTGGGGGCAGAAATGGAGGTGAGGATGGGCCAGGATGCAGTTGCAGAGCTGCACAGTTTGGTCAGTGGGGGGAGCAGGTGAAGGAAATGATGAGGGTCCAGTGGGGACCAGATGCTACAGAGGAATGACAAGCATTTTCCAATAGTAATTAAACCAACTGTCTTATTGATTTGGGAATTGGATGCCGACTCTCTGGCTTCTTCATGCTGAACAGGGCCGTAGATATAAAGGGGGGAATGGAGGACGGTTTATCACCTTACTGGTGGTCTTGGGTTACAGCTGCTTGCTTTCTTGCTCCTGAGGGCCGCAACGGTTCACCCCGAGACTGGGGCCAAGCGCAGCCCGTCCCAGGCAGAAGGCCATGACGGCTCACCCCGGGCAGAGGGCCGAGGGCAGCTCGCCCCGAGCTGGGGGCCGAGGGCAGCCCGCCCCGGGCAGAGGGCCACGACGGCTCGCCCCGGACAGGGGGCTGAGGGCAGCCCGCCCCAGGCAGAGGGCCGCGATGGCTCACCCCAGGCAGAGGGCCGAGGGCAGCTCGCCCCGAGCCGGGGGCCGAGGGCAGCCCGCCCCGGGCAGAGGGCCACGACGGCTTGCCCCGGACAGGGGGCTGAGGCAGCCCGCCCCAGGCAGAGGGCCACGACGGCTCACCCCGAGCAGAGGGCCGCGGGCAGCTCGCCCTGAGCTGGGGGCCGAGGGCAGCCTGCCCCGGGCAGAGGGCCAAGGGTAGCCCACCCTGGGCAGAGGGCTGCGATGGCTGAAGTAGTTTTTTTTTAAAAAAAAGAAGAAGAAAAAGTGTGTGCGTGTGTGTACCGTCAAATTGGGTCTGACCGGTGCAGGAGACTGCCCCTCCTTCTCCAGTAGAGCATGAAGTAGAGTCTGGGTTTTTTTTTCTCCCCTAGATGCCTGTCGGGGCCTGGGTTTCAGCTGTCCACACCACAGCAGTGGGCAACGAGCTTAAAGCCCCTGATGGCTCTGGGCGCTGACTCTCACCAGT
Source organism: Elephantulus edwardii (assembly GCF_000299155.1). Classification (NCBI taxonomy): domain Eukaryota; kingdom Metazoa; phylum Chordata; class Mammalia; order Macroscelidea; family Macroscelididae; genus Elephantulus; species Elephantulus edwardii. The sequence continues at coordinate 32,382,028 of NW_006399759.1, read as the reverse complement.
GGCTATGGATGAAGTCACAGGCGATTTTCAGCCAGCGCCGGGAATCGTTAAGCTTTAGTGTTGTTATTGTGCACCACAGCATTAGAACTGGCCTACAGCTAGCTGGCCCTCCAGTGGATTTTCTAAGCAGGAGTGGCATCTGCTTCCTAAATAACATGCCTCTGGAAATCCTATGAACTTTGATAAATGTTGATAGTTATAGAGGAGCTTCAAACCTTCTGTTCATATGGTGGCTATAAGTAGTGCTCAACTTGAAGGCAATCATCGTCATCATCAACAACAGCAACAAATTAAAAGGGAGGAGATTGCTCATCTTTCTTCTGCAGAGCAGCTGGTAGATTAGAACAGTGCAATTCCTTAACCTTAAGCTACCAGAGCTCCCTAGCTGAGAGAGTCTTCCGTATGCCTCTCAGGGACCTGGGTGAATTAAAGCATCTTGATTTGGTTTCAAGCAGCTGTTCAGTGGTGGTCCTTGGTGCTTTCGTGGCATAGTCCATAATGTATTGCACAATTAACCAAAAAGCCACATGCTTCCAGTGGTTAGAATACTGCATCCGCTTCACAAGGGAATGAGCGACAGTTTCCTGCATTAAGATTTATAGCCTTGGGATCCAGACAGGAGGCATTATGAGTCAGAACTGAGGCCATGGCAGTCAAAGTTTTTTTGGTGTATTTTTAGTATCTTTCAAAAGATCTGTGAATAGAATTCAGGGACTTACAACTATAACCATATAAATGTTTAAAAATGTTTATTTTAATTAATGTGCAACTAAAGCGCAGGAAATTCTTTTATTATAAAAGTGGCTGATAAATCACCATTATATTCACAGTACCTGGGGAAAGTATCTGTTACAGATATTTTCCTATTTCATTATAGTTGTTACAGAAATCTCAAAATACTGTATAATGCTCATTACTACAAGAATGAAAATGGGGGAAGTTATTAAACGTGTTCATAAAAAAGAAATATTACTCTACTGTAAATGTATTTTAATATAAATAACTATGTTACTATTTCTAATTCATGGTGACCCCATGTGTGCAGAAGAGAATACTCTATGGGATTTACAAGGTTGCAACCATTAGAAGCAGATGTCTAGGTCTGTCTTCCAAGGTACCTGTGGATATGTTCATAGTTAATAGTTGAATGTTCAACCATTCGCACCATTCCAGGGTCAAGAATATCTTCATCTCTATTTAATGTTCCGTCATAGTTGTTATGTGCTGTTACTTTGTCTCGGACTCATAGCAACCCTATAAGTCTACAAATTAGAACCTTTCCCTATCTCACACCATCATCACAATCTCCGACGTGAGCCCATTGCTGCAGTCTCTATGTCAATCCCTCTCATCGAGCTTCTTCCGCTGATCAATTACAGGATATTATTGGTGTCCATAATGTTAATCAATTTTGTGCACTTATAATATTTGAGAATGATCTTATAGACTTACGATATTGTCAAAAGGAGTTTTGACACAGAAATGAAAGAAAATTACTGCATAACCTGAGAGAGACTGGAGAGCATTACGCTGACTGAACTAACTCAGTCTCATAAGGATAAATATTTCTTTAGAAAGATAATTAGTAAAACATATATGAGGGTGGGAATAGAGAGTGGTGAAGATGGGTAGGGGGAAATCATAGGGACATAGAATTTGATGGGTAAAGGAGGAGGTAAAGGAAATGAGAAAGATAAGGTGGGAATCTGGGAAGACAGGGTAATGGTGGGCATAGTTCAATGATGATTAATTTTATAAAGCATAATCATTAGGAATGATTGTATGAAATGCAATGTGAGTGAAGGATTTTGTGAAGCGCAAGATATATGAACTTTGCAAGCTAACTAATATAAAATAAAAATTAATAAAGAATCATAGGAGAAAACAAAAGATAAGTCCTATCCAGAATGGCTGATGGTAGGCTGAATTCTGGACCAAACCTGTCTTCAAACTGTGGTACAGAGCAGCAGCTGGAAGGGGGGAAAATCAGAATGCACTAGAAAGAGCAGCCATGACAACAGAAGCTGGAATCAGCAATGATATCCCTCTTCAAGGTCGGTCTCTCCTAGCAACATGCCCAATATGTGTGAGACCAAACTTTTCATCTTTGCTGCCAGCTAACATTATAGCTGCCTGGTGGTCAAGTCGTAAGGAATTGCACTAACAACCCCAAAATCATGCAATTCAAATCAACCAGTTGCTCCTGGGGTGTGGTGAGGAAAGGTTGGAGGTTAAGGAGCTGAGGGAAAAGATGGACAATCTTCTCCCATACAATTTACAGCCTCTGACAGCCCCACCCCCGGAGGGCCAGCTCTGAGTAGTCTCTAATTCAAAGGTGCATAACAACAACATGTTCAAATACATTGAGGTATTTGGACATGTTGTAAGGAGAAACAGGTCTTTAGAGAGGGACATCATGCTGGGTAGGGTAGAGGGACAGTGCAGGAGGGGAAGACCCTCTATGAGGTGGATTGATTCAGTGACTGGGGTAATAGGGATTGGTGTGTCAGAGGCAATGAGATTGGCACAGGATAGAGCAGGGTTTAGGGCTGTTGTACATAGGGTCGCTATGAGTCACAAATGACTCGACGGCACATAACAACAACAACAACATATTACAATAGCGCTAATTGTCTTCAAATTCTAATCTTTCAGGTAGTCAAAATACAGGACAATTACATTCCTAGAAGGCTACATCAGGGCTGTGAGGAACTGTGAAGTTCTTCCAGCCTCATTACTCTAACTTTATGTGTTAATATGGATGAAAATGCAGAAAGCCATGATATCATTCTTTCCATATAAAAGAAACGCAGTTACAATAAACATGGAATTTCCAGGGCCAAACACATTTTCATTTGTTGATGGTAGTAGTACTTCTGGGCAGACAGAACAATTTTAAGTCTTTCTTCGGCAGAGCTGTTTTTGTATCACTTCATTGGCTGCATTGTTGAGCCTTTGTAAGGGGGACTTTGGGACATTCTGGGTAAATCAGGCCTAGGAAGTGTCCTTATTGGGATGAGTCAGCCTTAAACCTTGATTAGGATTGTGTTTGGGGATGTGGGGGAGAAAGAAGAAGAAAAGAATTTTTGTGTATAACAGAAAACAGAGGTCACTAGGTGTGCAGTAATTTTTTAAAAACAAAAGTAAAAACAGAAATGTTTAACTTCTAATGCTACTGTCTCTCTCACACACATATACTCACATAAACAGAAAAAGAAAGATAGGTGAGTGATTTTTTAAATTGTTAATGTTTTAATTAATTTAGATCTTACTGGATTGAATGCATAAATCTAACTCCTATTAATTTTTTGTGTAATTTAGTCTTATAAAATTTCCCTTTTCTAGTTTTGATTTTTTAACTTGGCTAAAGAGAGTACTGATGTCAGTTTGAGGACCTAGATGCATCTAATTCAGGCCATAGTCTATCTGATTATCCTGGTTACTTGCTATGTATCTGAGAGTTGAACAATGAATAAGGATGACAGAAGAAGAATTGATGCCTTTGAGCTGTGGTTTTGGAGAAGAGCACTGAACATCTCATTGATAGCCAGGAGAACAAATGGATATATCGTGGAGACAGTGCAGGTGGAATGTTGTTTGGAGGCAAGAATGATGAGGCTTCACTTCATATACTTTGGACATGTTGTTAGGAGGTGCTATTCCTTGGAGAAGGACACGATGCTGGGAAGGGTGGAAGGTCAGTGAACAAGAGGAAAATAGTCAACCAGGTGGATTGACACAGTGACTGCTGCAATGGCTGTCAGGAAGCATAAGGATGGCACAGGATAGAGCAGGGTTCAGATCTTTTGTTCATGAGTTGTACTTGACTCAACGGCACCTAACAACAACAACAACAACAACAATAAAAGAGTTTATTATTATTTTCTCTTATAGTGAACTAAGATGGGATATGGCCTATGCTGGATTCATATTTTTCTATGTCTTTCATTTAATCCTTATAATGACAAAATACCAAAACCAAATTCACTGGCAATCTATCCATTCTGATTTGTCATAACCATCCACTGAGTTTTGAAGACTATAAATCTTGACAGAAACAGACTGCCTGATTATCCTGCTGTGGAGTGGATGGTGGACTTTATAATCACTGACCTTTTTGTTAACAGCCCAAGCCAGAATGCACTGTTTCACCAGGGTACCTCAATGGCACTATTAAGTACAAATTATTTTCCCAGTTTTACAAATAAGAGGAATAGAACCTCAGCAAGATGGAGTCTTGAGTGAGAACATACAATGACTTGGTAAGAAAATTCAATTTGTCTCAAAACCTGTAATCCCTACACTGTTACATCCATTCTTCAGCATCAACATAGTTAGGCTCCAAAGACCAGGTCATTATATAAAATGGATATTATGTGAGAGTCAGAGCCCCAACCACATCTTTGACAACAGTATCCCCTTATACTTGATTTCCATGGCTTACTTGAATCCCCAGTGAATCTCTGGATGTGAGTAGTGTGACAGGTTGTCCTTCTCCACCATGACATCTTGACCACTACAGAGCCCCTGGGGATTGGGACCAGTGGTGGTGGTGGTGGTGGTCTGGTGTTCTCTGTAGCCTGCAGCTCACATAACACCCCTTTTTGTCTCCCATTCCCATCAACCTCTTTGAAGCCCTTTAATCCTCAGTCAGTCCTCTTCTGTCTGCTCATAATCTGTACTATTCCATAATTGGTCTGGTTCCACTACACTTGAACCTAGATTTGTAGGACAAATGGGAGAAGGCATCCCACACCTGATCAATCCCCAGTCCTCACACAGCTTTGGCATATCATTTGTGGTGGCCACGTGGAGCATCCCATGTGGCATCCCGACCACCACAGGCACTCTGAGGATTTTATTTTCACAGTTGCCATACTCGAAATGCGGGATAATGCTAATTAAGTGAGGAGCAGATGCATAGACCATCTACCTTTAGAACATTTATCACATGGTTTACTATCCCTATAAGATTTTGACCTTTTAAAACGCATAGACTGTAACTTATTCATCTTTAGGTTCCTAGTATGTAGTACAATGCCTTGTGTAATAAAAGGCACAAATTACTAACTGACTGAATTAATAAAATAGAAGTAAGCATGATCTCTTTATTTAAACATGTACCAGATGCTATGAATATTATAAAAGAGAAAAACCAAACCCACACACAATTACTTCTCTAGAATGTTACTGTATATAATGATAGAATGTTTAGAGTCTATTGTTTTCTGTCTTGTGGCAAATCAGGTGATTTGATTCATCCATCACATGGGGGAGGGGAGGATTCTTGGAAAAATGATCTGAGAGGATGTTAGGGTTCAAAGAGAGGATGTATAAGTTGAACTATGGCTCACACAAGAACTGGGAACTATTCCAAGGGAAGGAGTTCCAAAAGAAAATTTATTTCTATCTTTTCAGAATTCCATTCCATTGTATGAATAATGTTTGGAGAAAGGACAAAAAGAGAAAAAGGGAAGTACTAAGATTGAGTTTTCCTGACTTGTTTTTTGATAAATAATCATAATATAGTGGAAATAGAATGAAAAGTGGAGTCAGAGAAACTACAGTTCAAAAGCTAATTTCTGATAATAACTGTGGGAAAATAGGTTATACCAAAAAACCTTTCTTTCATTTCTGTCTATACAATTAATAAAACTCAGATTAAATATTGTAATGAAAATTAATTGAGATAATTATGAAAATGTCTATCGTAGTGCCAGCCACCTAATAAATGTTCAGTGTGTGTTTATTTAAATGACTAAGGAGAGCTTGAGTCTTCCTAAATATTTTCCAGGAAGAAACTATTCTAATGGCAACAACTGGTCAGATCAGTTAGTGAATAATTTAAAGCACCTAATCTAATCTTTCATGTTTCCACTTGGAACTTTGGTAGAAGACTGATTTGGAATAAATGTGAACCAGAATTATATTTTCTCAGCAAACCCTCTCCCTCTCAGTGTGTGTGGAAGGAGTTCTTCCTTCATTCAACTCCATCTCCTGGCTGCTCTCTTGTTGGGTGTCACACTAGACATGGAGTCCTTGGGTGGTACAAACAGTTAAGCACCCAGTTGCTGCTCTAAACAATGGTAATGTGAGCCCAGTCAGAGGATTCTCTGAAGACTGACTTGATAATCTGCTTCTATGAAGTCATAGCCTTTAAAATCCTATGAAGTAGTTCCATTTTGTAATACATCATCACCATGAATTAGAATATACTACAGATCAAGCAACAACAAGTAGTGCCCAGTATATGTATCCCTAGCACACTTGGCTTATAACTAACTGCATTTTTCCCATATACAGTTTATTAAAAAATTTTAGAGTGAAATAATTAACTCATGTTTGGGTTGGGTTGGGTGCTTTTTTTTTTTTGGTTGTTGTTTTACTAAATTATGAGCTTGAAGGTATGTATCCAAATGGTGGTTATTGTTGATAAGCCTTTTTTTCTTTTAAAGCAGTGAGATGTTAATATAGAGTACAGAAAGAAGATGAAAGAAATAAAAGAGACAGAGAAAGAAAAGGACGATACAGACAATTCTAACTAATTTTCTGACTAGAAACTCCACCCTTCCTCTCACGGATAAGTTCTACGTGATTCAGAAACTTTGACAAGCAGAGTAGTTTCAGCAAATGAAGAAAAAAGTTAATGTAATGCACTCTATTTCATCAATGCAACTTGATAATTAATTGTATATTTGTATGTATTCTTATGTGTATTGAACTATATCTGTACAATGACAGACACATAGACCAATGGAACACAATAGAGAACCCAGAGCATATCTACCTATGGTCAACTAGTTAGTGTTCAGCAAGGAAATAAAGACTATCAAATGGTAATATGAAAATCTCTTCAACACTAGGGAGCTCTCATGGCCAAGTGGTAAGGAACTATGCTGAAATCCCAAAGGCACACAGTTCAAATCCATTATCTGCTCCATGGGAAAAGGATGAGCAATCTTCTCCTATGTCTCTGAAAATGCACTAGAGGGTCAGCTATGCATTGGTTCTGACTCGATGGTACACAACAACAACTTCAACAAATGATGCCAGCAAAACTGGACTGCTAGTTTCAGAAAGCTGACGCAGTATCCACATCTCACACCATACATAAAAAATCAACTCTAGGTGGATCAGAGACCTAGAGGTAAATTCTAAGCCATAAAAATCATAAAAGATTAAATGGGCCCAACTTAGAATGCCTAGCTTATGGTATCAATAGGCTGACAAGTTAAACCAGAAATACACAGCCTGGAGAGGATATAATATGAATGAATGGGGCCTTCTAAAGATTATGTCCTTGTATGCATGTAAACTGTTTTCAATAGGGTGAAAAGAAAATCTAATTGGGAAGAAAAACATTTGGAAATGCCATCTCAGACAAAGATCTCATAATTCAAGTTTGTAGAATAATCCCGGGCTGCCACAAGAAAAAGACTGATAACCCAATTACAAAATGGGCACAAAACATGGAAAGACTTTTCACATTCAGATAGCCAAATAAAGAAACAGTTAAAATCACTCACTGGTAACAAGGTAGATGTAAATCAAAGCCACAATAAAATACTATTTCATCCCAGTATTAGAGGCTACATTTAACAAGGCAGTAACAAAAACATGTTGGAGAGAATGTGGAGAGATTTGAGCTCTCATACAATGTTGGTGGGATTGTAAAGTGGTATAACCACTCTGAAAGGCAATTTGGCATTTCCTTAAAAAACTGTACATGGAAATCTACTATGTCTTAGCTATTGCACTGCTAAGAATATACACTGAGGAAAATAGAGTGATGACACAAAAATGGAGTTTTTACATCAATGTTCATAGCAGTGTTATTTACAACATCAAGAAAATTGAAACAGCCAAAATGCCCATCAATAAACAAATAGATTGGAAAATTGTGGTATACTCATACAGTGGGATACTATGGAGTACTTAAGAAGAATGATGTAAAAAAATATTATGTAATGTAGGAGAGGCTAGAAAGCATTATGCTGGGTGAACTACCTCAAGTCTCATAAGGACAAATACTGCGTAAGATGATTATTGTAAAAATGGAAGGATAACTAATAAGATGTGTTCAAAAGTCTGAAGGAGGAAGAGGAGGGGGCAGAAAGGTTGAGAGTGGAGATAGGAGGAAATCATATAGTCACAAAGTTTGGTGGATAGAGGCAGGAGATGATGAAATTAGGAAAGATCCAGTGGGAACCTGAAAAGACAGAGCAATGATGGGCATTGATAAATTGTGATACATTTTTATAAAACATAAAGTATGGGAATGATCATATGAAATATAACATTAGTGAAGGAACGTGTGGGACATATATATGAATAGGAAGGAGGAGTGGCGTCCACTTCCATAATAGCTTGCCTCCAGAAACCCTATGAACTTGGAGAGAGGATGAAAGGCATCCAAGCATTGAGGACTCTCCTTCATAGGGTCGCTATGAGTCGCCTGCGACTCGACAGCACTTAACAACAACAACAACAACATATATGAATAAGACACAACATATATTAGTATATCAAAATGTATAGAAATTTTATATATAAGCCAATGTAAAATGAAAATAAATTAAAACCAAGATATGTCTGTTAAGTATATTCATATAGAAGAAATTCATATGACTCAGCTATTCCACTGTTTGAAATATAGCCCACGAAAATGAGAACTGAGACACAAACGGAGACTTGTACACCAATGTTCACAGCAGTGTTATTCACCATTGCAAGAATGTGGAAATAATCCAAATGTCCAACCATAATCTAATGAATTGAGAAATTATGGTACATACACATGATGCAAAAGTGTACAGTATGCAAAAGCAATGATTTTGTAATTCACTACCCAACTTGGGAGGGACTGGAGAGCATTATGCTATGTGAACTAACTCACTTCCATAAGGACAAATACTGTATAAGACCATTATTGTAGAAATAGAAAACTAGAAATATGTGCATGAGGATCCAATGGGAGAGAAGGTAGGAGAAGAGGGGTGAAGATGGGTGGGCAAGGATGATCATAGGGTTGCAAAATTTGATAAGTGGAGGGAGGAGTGTGTTAAGGAAATGGGAAAATCTGGTGTGAAAAACAATGTATATGACCACTGTAAGTAAACCAGTACAAAAGAAAAAATTCTGTTAAAAAAATTGTTTACAATGAGATTTTTTTTCATTGTTATTTTTATGCACAGTTAATTTCCTAGTTAAAATATTTGGATTCAAGTAATTTTCCTTTCAAATCTCTTTCTCTCTGATACATACCAGGTCCTAATACTGTTGAGGCAATGTCTGAAAATAAGAATAATTTATTTTCCTTTTCAGTAATACCAGTCTTAAAACTGATCATTTTATGACAATTTATTCTTTAAATTTATCCATTTCACCAAAATATTTTTGTCTCATTCCTGAAATAAGGTGTACATTATTTTTCACTGTGATGATCTAATAAATCCAACCAAAAGATATTTCTTTCTCTCTCTCTGATTGGTTTAATAGGTTATTTGGCTTAGGATATCATCTCTCAATTTGAGGCTGGGTCAGGCCCTCTAAGTGTCTTTATTCATTCTGGAACCAGACTGAAGGATCTCCAGTACCTGAAGCAAGAATGAGTCACAAGAGAGGTCAGAAGCTCAGGGTGTGATTAGAAACACATGATGCCTCTTTAACCTCGTCCAGGAATGGCACACTTGTGCCTCCATCCACATTCTATTGGTCAAGGCACGTCATGTGGTCAACCTCAACTCAATTTCTTTGAAGGGAATGTGGAGAAGGGATTGAAACCAGACATTTCATTAACTTTATCATGATGCCACTAGGTGTCTTATTTCAGTGGCTATACTTTATATATTTAGAATATGTACAAAAAGATCTTTTTAAATTTGTTTTTAAACATCCTTCAGATATGAAATAACAGTGTGCTGAATCAGCCCAGGACATTCTTTATCTCTTCTTTCTAATCCCTACTTAGGCTTTATCCATTTCTCTTTTAATTTGCTTTTAATATGCTGTTTTCAGGCCTAAGGGAAATGAAAAATAGCATGATTAAATAGAGTTAAATATTGTACACCTGATCGATAGAAGACTGATTTATAACTATTCTTGGATAGCATGTTGTCAGTTTGAGAACCCAAAAAGATCAACTGAATGCTATTTTATAAGGTTTTGGTACTTATAAATGTGCTGGCTATAAGAGATTTACAAAGAAAAAACTTTCATGTATAACAATAATAATCACATAGTACATACTATGAAAAAATTTCAGTTACAACATTAAAAGATGTTATTAATTTTTAAAAGAAAGTTGCACAACTAGGTATTGTATGAAACATAATTTTTTGCACCTATGTGAACAAAATTAGAAAATTCTACAGATGCAAAATGAGATGCACATACACTCTAATGAATCTCAACATCTTAAAAATAATAGCTATCTGAAAACTCTTACACTTTTAAGTTATTGACAGTAAGAGATTTAATGCAACAAAGAAAACTTAAAAAAAAGTTTCATGCAAAAACTATCAGTTGAAATGCCTAGAACATAGTTGGAAGCATGTAAGTATGGTTAATATTGACCAGAATAAGAATCCCAAACACTTGATTTGGCTTCTTTGAAACCTATTCCTAGATCAGAAACCTGTTGTTCAAACAGAACAAGCATATTAAATCGGAAATACGTGTGTCAGAGTTGTATTCTGTCTTTGTTATTTTTAAATCTAGGTGCTGAATGAATCATTCAAGAAGCTGGAGTACATGATGAAGAATGTATTCTATATGATGGCATCAGGATTGGAGGAAAACTCATTAATTCCTTGTTTTATGGAGAGGACATGAATTTGCTTACAGAAAGTGAAGATGTAAATCACTGTAGAAATCAAAGGCCATGATCTTCCAAATGAATTGCATCTTCACATCAAGAAAACAAAAAGCTTCACCACTGGGCCAACTGATAATACAATGACAGAAGGGGAAAAGATAGAAGTTTCCAAAGATTTTATCTTTCTTAGATGGACCTACAATCAACACTCATGGTAGCATCAGTCAAGAAACTGAAAGACATGTTATATAGGGAGAATCTGTGGCTAAGAATTTCTCCAAAGTGTTAAAGAAAAATGACAGTTAAAAGACCAATGTGAGTCAGATGGAAGCGATGGTTATTTTCCAATTGATTTCTGTGTGAAAGCTGGAAAATGAATAAGAATGGCAGGAGAAGAATCAACAAATTGTGGCATTATGGCATTGGAGAAGAGTGCTGAATATCCCATAGACTGCCAAACAAACAAGTCTGCCTTGGTGGAAGTGAAGTCAGGGTGCTCTTTAGGGGTAAGGGGGGTGAAACACAAGCTCATAAACTTTGAGATTGTTTTCAGAAAGGGCCTTTCCTTTGAAAATAAGATTGTACTGGGAAAAGTAGATCAGAGGAAGACCCTTACCAATTGATTGACACAGTGACTGTAATAATGTGCTCTAGTATATAAGAGATAGTGAAGGTGTCACAGCATAAGGCAAAGTTGAGATCTGTTTATAGGATAGTTTTGAGCTGTGGTTGATTCAATGGCAACTAACAAGAATAATGAAGAAACTCTTGTCCCTCTAAATATTAAAACTTCATATAAAGCCACTACAATTAAAAGACTTAGAATACCCTAGTGTTGACACAGGTTGTTGTTAGGTGCCATTGAGTTGAGTACAACTTATAGCGACCCTATGAAAAAAAGATCTGAAACCAGGACTGGTCTGCGCCATTTTCACACTTCTTACACACAAGAGTTCATTGCAGTAGTCACCGTGTCAATCAACCTGGGTGAAGGTCTTCTTCTCCTTCACCAACCTTCCACCCTTCCCAACATCATGTCCTTCTCCAAGGAATAGCATCTGCTAGCAGTATGTCCAAAGTATGTTAGGCAAAGCCTCATCATCATTCTTATCCCCAAAGAGAACCCTAGCTGCACCATCTCCAAGACATATCTATTAATTTTCTTGGCTATCCATGGAATGTTCAGTGCTCTTCTTCAACAACACAGCTCAAAGGCATCAATTCTTTTCCTGTCATCCTTATTCATTATCCAGGTCTCAGATGCATAGCTAGTAATTGGAAAGACCATGGCCTGAATCATACACAATTTAGTCCTCAAACTGACATCACTGTTGTTGTTGATCGTTTTCAAGTCGAGCATGACTCATAGTCACCCTATGAACAAAAGGCCTGAAGACCCTCTTCAACTATCAACATTTATCACAATTCATAGAGTTTCAAGAGGCATGTTGTTTAGGAAGTGGCTGCCACTCCTATTTCCAAATCTGTCATAGTATGTTATTGTTTTTATCTGCCATTGAGTCACCTATGATGTCTATCAACTCTGTGTACAACAGCCCTCGGCGAGTCAGAACACACCAACCCCAAGTAGTCATCCTCCAGATTTCTTGGCACAATTTGTTAAACACATGCAGGGAAGCATCTTTTTGCTGAAATATGTCCATTGGTATTCCATAAATTCTTGGGGCTTTATATTTGGCCAAGTCCTTCAGAGCAGACTGCACTTCCTTGTTCATCACCATTGCCTCATGCTCATATGTGGTTTCTTCAAATTCTTCTGTGTCAGCCAATTCTTTTTGGTGCAATGACTCTGTTCTCACCTACTTTTTATGTTTCTTGAATCATTCAATATCCTGCCCATAGCATCCTTAAGCATTGTAATTTGTGGCTTGAACTTATTCTTTACTCCTCAATAATTTGGAAAGGTCACTAATTGCAGATTTTTCCATTGCACTGTATCTCCTTATTTCCTTACTGCTCCTACCAAGGGTGTTAATTGTGGATCCAAGCAAATGAAGCTGTTGACAGTTTCAATCTCCTGTCCATCCATCATGAAACTCCCTATTGAACTGGTGAAAAGAATCTTTGTTTTCTTGATATTAAGACACGATCTATACTGAAGTCTGTATTCCTTGATCTTCTGCAACAAATGCTTCAAATCCTCCTCACTTTCAGCAATGTCAACAGATATATATGAACAACTCAGTAAAACAAGTTTGCATACACACACACACACACACACACACACACACATACATGCCTATTATATAATTGAATGTGACTTAGAGGTGGTAAAAACATTAAGTGGTAAGTAAATATTTTGAAACAACTATCTTACATCTTATGGAAAGAACCACTCAATATCAGTTGTGAAAACTAGACCAGGTGCTGATTGTGGAACTACTCATATGCAAGTTCAAGCTGAAGCTAAGAAAAATTAAGTCAAATCCACAGGAACCAAAATACGACCTTGAGTCTCTCCCACCTGAATTTCAAAACCCTCTCAGGAACAGGTTTGAGACCTTGAACATCAATGAGCTAAGACCAGAGGAGTTGTGGGAGGATATCAAGAGTATCATCTAAGAAGAGTGCAAAAGGTCATCACAAAGAGAGAGGAGAAAGAAAAGACCAAAATGGATGTCAGAGGAGACTCTGAATAGTACACTAGAGCACCAAGAAGCCAAAGCAGAGGGAAGAAATCAAGGTATTAAGGAGGTGAACAGAAGATTTCAAATGACAGCATGGTAAGACAAAGTAAAATATTACAGTGAAATGTGCAAGGAACTAGAATAAAAAAACCAAAAGGGCCAGACTCCCTCAGCATTTCTTAAGCTCAAGGAACTGAAGAACAAATTCAAACCTTGACTTGCTACACTTAAGGATGCTTTAGGCAGAATATTAAAAGATCCAGGAAGTATTGAAAGAAGATGGAAAGAGTATTCAGAGTCATGTACTGAAAGGAATTGGCAGACAAAGACTTTCATGAAATAACAAATGAGCAAGAGCCTATAGTGATTAAGTAAGAAGTTCAAGATGCTTTGAAGGAACTGGCAAAAAATAATGCCCAAGGAATTGGTGGTGTACCAATTGACATATTTCAACTAACAGATGCTGCCCTAGATGTGTCACCAAAACTCACCAAATTGTGTCAAGAAATCTGGAAGACAACCATTTGGCCAACTGACTGGAAGAGATCAATATTTGTCCTCATTCCAAAGAAAAGTGATCCAACAGAGTGTGGAAATTATCAAACAATATCATTGATATCACATGCAAGCAAGATTCTGCGGAAGATTATCCAAACAAGACTGGAAAAGCACATCAATAGAGAACTGCCAGAAGTGCAGGCTGGGTTTAGAATGGGTTGTGGTACTAGGGGTATTTGTAGCTAATGTTAGATGGATCTTGGGTGAAAGTAGGGAGTATCAGAGGAATGTCTATCTGTGTTTCATTGATTATGCAAAGGCATTTGACTGTGTGGATAACAACAAATTGTGGCTGACTCTGAGAAGAATGGGAATCTCAGAACACTTGATTGTGCTAATGCGAAACCTATACATGGACTAGTAGAAAGCCATCAGAAAAGAGCAAAGGACTATTGCATGGTTCAAAATTGGGAAGGGTGTACACCAAGGATATGTCCTGTCTCCATACCTTTTCAACCTATATACAAAACAGATTATCTGGAAGGCTGGACTGTATGAGGAGAAGTGTGGCATCAGTATTGGAGGAAGATCCAACAACAATCTGCATTTTGCATTTGACAAAATCCTGCTTGCTGAAACTGAGGAGAACCTGAAATGCTTGGTGTAGAAGGTCAAGGACTATAGCTTTCAATATGGATTGAGGATCAATATCAAGAAAACAAAGATTCTCACCATTGGGCCAATTTGCAGCATCAGGATGGATGATGGATGGTGAAGAGATTGAGATTGTTCACAGCTTTAGTTTGCTTGGCTCCACAGTCAACACTCCTGGCACAAGCAGCCAGAAAATGAAAAGATGTATTGCGATGGAAAACTCTGCTGTTAGGGACCTCTCCAAAGTACGGAAAAGCAATGGTGTCACTTTGGAAACTAAGGTACACATGGTCTAGGCCATAGTCTTTGCAATCACTTGCTATGCATCAGAAAGCTGGACAATGACTAGGGATGACAGAAGGAGAATTGATGCCTTTGAGCTGTGGTGTTGGAGAAGAGTATTCAGTATACCATGGACTGCTAAGAATACGAACAGGTTCAGCTTAGAAAGTGTTAAAGCAATATGCTCCTTGGAGGTAAGGATTCTGAAGCTTCAACATACTTTGGACATGTTGGAAGGAGGGACCAATCCTTGGAGAAGGCTATCATGCTTGGGAGAGTAAAGGGACAGCACAGGCAAGGAAAACCCTCTATGAGGTGGATTGATTCAGTGACTGGGGTAATGGGTGTAGTGAGACTGACACATTACAGAGCAAGGTTTAGGGCTGTTGTACATAAGGTGACTATGAGTCACAGGCAACTAGATGGCACATAACAATAGCAAACATCTATCATTGACAGGGAGATAAATAAAACTGTACTTAACACACATAAATATATATAAATTTCAAAATTTAATTAAGTTTATTTGTAAAAATTACACTATGTCTGTACTAGAAGAAACTTTTTGTGAATATTTTTATAAGTATGAAGATTTTATTAAACAACCATGGACTGCTAGGAAAACAAACAGATTCATCCTAGAAAGGGTTAAATCGGGCTGCTGCTTGGAGGCAAGGATTCTGAGGCTCCGTCTAACATACTTTGGACATGTTGGAAGGAGGAACTGGGCCTTGGAGAGGGACACCATGCTTGGTAGGGTGGAGGGACAGCACAGGAGGGGAAGGCCCTCTATGAGGTGGATTGATTCAGTGACTGGGGTAATCGGGATGCATGTATCAGAGACAGTGCGACTGGCACAGGACAGAGCATAATTTAGGGCTGTTTTACATAGGGTCGCTATGAGTCGCAAACAACTCAACGGCACATAACAACAACCACAACAACAATAAACACAAAAACTATAAAAAGGTACTTGCATTTGAAAGTTTAATAGATTTAAGTCTAGCACAGTACAGCAGACTGTTCTAATCAAATGAATGCTTTTCAGAAATAAGTCATGTTTGTTCCCAGACATGTTCATACCAGTTTAATTGCTGTATTAGTTATATGGCTAAGATTAGAGAATATGAGAAATATGTTTACCTGTGATTTTTTTGAGTATACAAAGTCATTTTACTTTGTGAATAATAACAAATCAGAAAAGACACTGTAAAGAATAGGAATTCCAGAACCCTTAATTGTGCTTATGTAGAATCTGTACATAAGTCAAGAGACAATCATACAAAGAGGGTATTGTGTGGTGTAAAATCAAAGTAAGTGTGTATCGGAATTATACCATTTCATCATAATTATTTAGGCTGTATGCTGAGCAAATAATTGGAGAAGCCAGATTATATGAAGAAGAATGTGGTGTTAGGTATAGAGGAAGAGTCATTAACATGCTCTAGTATATAGATGGCACAAGTTTGCTTTCTAAAAATGAAAAGTGCTTGAAGCACTTTGCAATGCCAACCAAGTCTATACCTTGCGTATCAAAACACACACACACACGCACACACACACACACACACACACACACACACACACACACACACATAATCTTTATAACAAGCAACACAAATAGCATCATGATCAAAGAATAAAATAATAAAGTTGCCAAGATTTTAATTTCATTTGGATCTTCAATCTGTGTTCACGGAAGCAGCAGTCAAGAAATAAAATGACAGGCTACATTAGGCAAATGGATTGTGAAAGACTTTTTTAAAGAGTTAGATATTAAGGAGCAAAGATGACAATTTAAGACTAAGAGTGCTTGACCCAAGTCATAATATTTTCAATCACTTCATATGTTTGGAAAAGATAGACAATAAATAAGGAAACCCAAAGATTAACTGACACATTTCAATTACCATGCTGTCAAAAAATAATGAATATACCATCGACTGCCAGAAGAAGAAATTAGTCTATCTGACTTGGAAAGCTTGGAAGGAGGAGTGGCATCCACTTCCATAATAGCGTGCCTCCAGAAACCCGATGAACCTGGAGAGAGGATGAAAGGCACCCAAGCATCGAGGACTCTCCTTCATAGGGTCGCTATGAGTCGCCTGCAACTCGAAGGCACTTAACAACAATAACATCAGCATAGAGAGAGAGATCAGCTGGCCCAGTGGACTGAAAGTGATGTTACCAAGCCAAAGGTGGGTGACTTTTAATCCATGGCCCTTGGGCCTGTCTTTCATTGTTTTTGTTCAGACATTCCTTTAGGTTGTATAGCCCTAGTGTCCAAGTTGCCGTGCCGTGGTCACTTGTGGTTGCTGTGAGGCTGAACACTGTGACACTGATGTGTCTAATGTGTTAATGATTGGCTACCCATCGTGGACAGAGAGTGGGGTGGAGCTCCCCAATTAAAACAAGCTTGGAAGGAGGAGAGGCATCCACTTCCATAAAAGCTTGCCTCCGGAAACCCTATGAACCTGGAGAGAGGATGAAAGACACACAAGGGTTGAGGACTCTCCTTCATAAGGTTGCTATTAGTCGCCTGCCAACTCGACGGCACTTAACAACAACAACGTCTGACTTGGAAGAAATGCAATTTTAATGTTCCTAAGAAGGAAGTTTGATGTCACGTGTTGGCGAGTCTCCTGAGACCCATAGTGACCCTGTGTACAGCAGCTCTGAACCCTGTCCTGTCCTGAGCCAATCTCACTAGTTCTGATGCACCAACTGCCATTGCCCCAGTTACTGTATCAATCTATCTCATTTGGGATCTTCTTTTCCTGCACTGTCACTCTATCCTTCTGAGCACAGTGTCAGTGTCCTTCTATCCCACATATTTTGCACTTACTACTACGAGGGGGCAGACTCTGGAAAAGAGCATCCTTTTCAGCAAGAAATGATGACCCTTAATGAGATAGATTGACACAATGGTTTCAAACTATTGGCTTGAGCATAGCAACAGTGGTGCAGGATCAATCAATATCTTCTTTTTCCTTGTACATTGAGTGTCTATAAATCAGAATGAACATGAACATGCCTAATAGCAACAATTACATAATTTAAATAATAACTTTTTAAACCAGTCGGTGAAAATAGAAATCTTATTACTGTGAAGTTGAATGCCTTGGAAAAACTTTAAAAATATGAATTAAAAAACAAGCAACAACAACACACATTACAAAACCAAATACTAGTTTAGAAAAAGAGAAAAACAGCTGTAAAAATTTAGTAGTTAAACAATGTATAAGTCCTGAAGTGTTCAAAGATTGCTTTATAAATACTTTAGTAGTAGTAGTTATTGCTACTAGGAACATTGTCCAGTTTAAACTGACTCATATATGACCCTCCAGTAGGTTTTCGGAGGCTATAAGTTGCTTGGGAGGAGATTGTACTTTTTTCTCCTATAGAGCAGCTAGTGGATTTGAACCAGGTGTGCTTTGGTTGGCATCATGGCTTTTTATCCACTGTTGTTGTTGTTGTTATGTGCTGTCAAGTCACCTGCTACTCAAAGCAATTTGTGTACAACAGTTCTGAACCTTGTTCTATCCTGAGCCAACCTTATCATCTCTTACAAACCTACTCCCAATACCCCAGTCACAGAAGTCCCTGTAAATACTTGAGAGAAACTAATTATCTCATACACAGCAGAGATTATGAAGAAGGGACAGACCAGGAAACATTTTCTCTTGTTATACATAGTGTTGCTGTGTGTGGAAACCAATTAGAAGGTAAGAGCAAAAACAACAAAGAAATTGAACATAAAAATGATAGAGCATATATCATGATTATCTTTTAGATAAAATAAAGTGGAAAACAGAACTGAAAGAAGAAAATCCAGATGGCCATTCATGGGGCTATATCTAAAGAGTACCCCATTATAAAATTAACAGAAAGTGTATGATAGCTCAGATTTTGAAAAAAATTAAAGATACTTATTATTTCTTTTATCAAAATCACAAATTATTGTTGGAGAGCAACAATTTGACTGAATAGCCCAGTATTCATTGTATATAAAATTTTAGTATATTCAAATCTACCAAACTATTGCTTATGGATTTAATGTATTTTAATGATGCCTTCCATACAAATGCTCACCATACTTCCTCCTAGAACTTTTCCAGTACACTGAAAAACTTACAATGTGCTTTACAGTATGTGTTGGCCCAGTTAGCCGATTCAAACATCTTAAAGACAGTAATATTTTTGGTAGATAAATTGTGATCAGAGAAAATCTGTATACTGTAATTACATGAACCAGATATAAATTACAAATTATTATCTGCCAAAACAATGGTATAAATAGAGCATGAGGTAACAAGAAATAAGAATTTCAATCATTACAGTAATGCTGCTTGAATTGATACATTGTCATCTCTTTATTTTAGCAAATCAAACAATTCTAACACTTTAAAAATATGTATCATCAATTATCATAGGTTTATGACTATCTACAAAATCAGCATGGAATGATTCTCAATAAAGAAACCTTCACCTTTTTATCTTCTGTGAATTGATTTGTAAACTTAACTGAACAACTTTCAATCTTGACTTGATGCACTAAAAAAAAAAATAAAAGCCATTTCCCCCAGTCTTTGTGGCATTGAGTGTTCAAATACTGTTACAAAATTATAGGTTATGTTTTTGAGAAATAGTTGGAAGTATGAATTAAGGAATTGTTAAAATTATCAACTTCATTGATGTTCTTTAACAGTGTTGTTGTAATGTGCCATTGAGTCGCTTGCAAACTATAGTGATCCTATGTACAGCAGTTCTGAACCCTTCCCTGTCCTGAGCCAGTCTTAGTAATTCCAACACACCAACCCCCATTGCCCCAGTTACTGAGTCAATCCATCTCATCCGGTGTCTTCCTCCCCTGCACTGTCCTTCCACCCTTCCGAGCATAATGTCCTTCTCCAAGGACCAGTCTTTCCTGGCCACATGCCCAAAGTATGAGAGACAAAGTTTCAAAATCCTAGCCTCCACGGAGAAACTTGGTTTCATCCTCTCTAAGACAGACCTATTTGTTTTCTCGGCAGTCCATGATATGTTCAAGACTCTTCTCCAGCACCACAACTTGAAGGCGTTGGTTCTTCTCATCCTTAGTCATTGTCCAGCTCTCTAATACATAACAAGCAATTGCGAAGATCATGGCCTGGGTAAAATGTAAGACTACCAAAATCCAAACCAAAAACAGCAAGCACTGCCAATCAAGTTGATTCTGACTCATGAGGGCCCACCATTGGGTTTCTGAGACCATTAATATTGACAGGAGATGATTGCTTCTTTTTTGTCTTGGTTTTGAACTGCCATCTTTCATTTAGCATCCTAGCATGTATCACTATATGTCAACAGACAATGAAATAAATTTTCCAGTACATCTATTACCATAGCAGTGGTCTGAGGTTGTGTCTATTCAGAAAACCCTGAACTATGAGACAAAAATGAAGAACATAATTCAACTGACCTCAAACCAAATGAGTTTTTTGTACTCTGTTCTCACTTCTAGGATACAAATTCCAAGAGGCAAGATTTTATGTATCTAGTTTACTACAGTGCTTCAGTTAGTATCTGATCGATTGTGTGTATACAGTAAGTATTTGACGAATATATTAGTCAAAAGATAAAAAATAATTGAGCTCTGAGGACCTTTCAGCATTATTAGTCTCTGGGATTGTTAGTGTGTGTTTGAAAAAAAAGCACAGAATTTGGAATTGGAATAAAATTTCCTGCTGTGCAACTTCCTTGTTGTGTTGTTGTTGTGTATCATCAGGTCAGAATGGACCCTCCAGCCAATTTTCAGAGGCAGTTAATTGTACAGGAGGAGATCACACATTTTTCTCCCATGAAGCAGCTGGTGGGTTTGAACTGTGTACAGTAGGGTTGCTGGGGTGGAATTCCTTACCATTAGGCCACAAGAGTTCCCTTTTATGCTTTGTAGTAGTGATTAAATTAGTTTAAATGGATTTACACTTTCTCATCTACAAAATAAGAATTAGGTATTTTTAAGTTGATAAGATTAACTGAGATTATATGTGTAAATTATTTAGTACATGAGGGAGTTTTTCTTTTGTGTCTGAAGGAGAGGAGCAAAGGGGGGGTAGGGGGGTGGGGAGAGGGGTGCAACAGTGAATGAATGGAATTCCAAAATCTCTGTAGATGTTCATTGAAATGAAAAATAAAGAAATTTAAAAAAAAAACAGTGACAATAATAGAAATATAGATATCTGTTTATAAAATAAAAAATAAGAAAGAAAAAAAATGGATAGACAATGGTGATGGTGGAGACAGCAGTAATGGCACTAATGGCTGGGTAAAATCCTAAATTTTGAATGAGTGTCTTTGGTGAAGAAGGTACTATTTTGGTCTTCAGATAGTCCTTTTATACTCAAAAGAGGCCGTGCTTGCTGATTGAGGAAGTTGCTTGGCCCAGAAAACATTCTTCACTGGGTCACATTGCAGAAGTACGGCTTTGGTGAGCCTAACAAAGAGGTCATTATTCTCTTCTAAAGACAACGCCAAGTAGGTGCTGGGTGGTCTAGAATAAGGGAGACAGATAATGTAATGACTCCATTCATCAAAAAGTTGAGCATGTACACCAGCTGCCCGCCAGCTGGAAAATGAAGCTCCTCTTCATTCTGAGGATAATTTACTTCTGCTGGGGAGATTCTCAGTTACCCTTCACCTTAAGGGACCAGCAGCATTCCAACAGTATCATATAACATTGTGCTGACCCAGCAATGTCTCAATATGAAAGCAAAACAAAACAAAGCAAACAAAGCAGTTAGTTACCTACTAAGAGGGAAATGGACTTACTACTTTAACTTTCTTTTCCTTCTGCCTTGTAGGTACATGAGATTCTATAACTGATTTTGCTTTTTTTCTTTGACGATTATGAAGTTTAATATCCAAATTTTTCTCATCTACTAAGTTTGGAAGAATACATTACACATTTTTGTATGAAGTACTATCACCTTTAATTTTTATCACCTTATATTATTTTTAATCCTTAAAGAGTTTTTTTATACTAGTTTATTTGCAAAATTTGAATACATTGTTTTTGAGAACAGATTCTTCCAATTCACCTTGTTGTTGTTGTTATGTGCCGTCGAGTCGTTTCTGACTCATAGCGACCCTATGCACAACAGCCCTAAACCCTGCTCTATCCTGCGCCTATTGCACCGCCTCTGACACACCTATCCCGATTACCCCAGTTACTGAATCAATCCATCTCATAGAGGGTCTTCCCCTCTTGCGCTGTCCCTCCACCCTCCCAAGCATGATGTCCCTCTCCAAGGACCCGCCCCTCCTGGCAACATGTCCAAAGTATGTCAGACGAAGCCCCAGAATCCTTGCCTCCAAGGAGTAGCTTGGTTTAATCCTCTCCAAGATGACTCTGTTTGTTTTCCTGGCAGTCCATGGTACATTCAGTACTCTTCTCCAGCACCACAGCTCAAAGGCATCCACTCTCCTTCTGTCCTCCCTAGTCATTGTCCAACTCTCTGATGCATAACAAGCGATTGCAAAGACCATGGCCTGTATCAGGCGCACCTTAGTCTCCAGAGAGACACTGTTGCTCCTGAGTACCTTTGAGAGGTCCCTAACGGCAGACTTTCCCATCGCGATACGCTTTTTGATTTCCTGACTGCTGGTACCAAGAGTGTTGACTGTGGAGCCGAGCAAACTGAAACTGTGAACACTCTCAATCTCTTCGTCATCCATCCTGAATCTGCTAATTGGTCCAGTGACGAGAATCTTTGTCTTCTTGACATTGAGCCTTAGTCCATACTGAAGGCTGCAGTCCTTGACCCTTCGCAGCAAGTGCATGAGGTCCTCCTCAGTTTCAGCAAGCAGGGTTGTGTCATCTGCATAACACAGATTGTTAATAGATCTTCCACCAATCCTGATGCCACAATTCTCCTCATAGAGCCCAGCCTCTAGGATAATTCACCTTATATTTTAATATATTCTATGGTGAATAATTCTTAACTTTATCTTTTTGTTTCAGATTCTTTTTTACATCATTTCCCATGTTCTGTTGAAAAATTTATGAGTAAACTTCACAGAACAGGACTATGATTTAAACATAGCAAAACCCACATATGCTTATGTCAACTAATATTTTGTAAAAAAAGATAGTTGTTTTAGTATTCTTTTTGTCATGATAAATAAACAGACAAACAAGCAAAAAAACAAAAACCCACACACTGAAGTTTGGGCATATTTACACAAGCCCTAAAGCTCAGAATTAAGTCTATTTGATCTGAAAACTTGCACGTAGACTATTACTGTTTGTCATTACTCATGTTTGTGTCCCTTTTATATTAATAACTCATATATATTGAATAGTTTCCAAATTTCAGTTAATGTTAACCATTTTGTAGGACGTCTATCTCATTTAATCTTTTTCATAAATGACTGAGTGTTTTCTATGCATGTCTGTATGCCCAGTGGTGATTTTAGGATTAAGAATTGAGTAATAGGTGGGATGAAGGAAATGGGAAGGATCTTCTGTGAAAAACAATGTATTCAAACTTTGTAAGTAAATTAGAATAAAATTTTTTTTAAATGTAGAAAAAAATGAATAAAAATACCATAAAATGAAAAAGAAAAATATTAAGTTGTTTGCAGAACCACAAAAGCAGAAATGAATGTATCCAGGACTTGAACTAGAATCTGTTTTGAAATAAAAATTTAATTACTGCATCATCAAAACGTATTTCTGCTCTTTACATTGAAATCTTTTCCCAGAATACTGAAAGATAAAACCCAATACCTCTGAACATGATTAAATCTCAGGTAAAATGTACTTGAAGTTTATCAGGTTTTTGGATCAGCCAATGCTAGCAAGGAGTTTTAAAAGTAAACTTTTAGTCCCTGGTAAAAGCATTAGGCAAAAACTCTGAACTCTTTTCTAAAATTTATTTTAAAAAAGTTTGTATGTGTATCTTTTTCACCAGATTTTTCAAGGAGTTAATTACTCAGAAAAGATTATAATTCATTAACCTATGCTAAGCTTTTCACAGCATTAAAATGTTACTAAAAATAAAAATGAAAAATAAAAGTAAGTAAACCTTAAGTTCTCCTTCACTGGAAAACACAAAGCAGTTTAGGAATTGGGTGTTGCAGTCCCCAGAGCAAAATAAAAACTACAATAGAACATGAGGAAACAATGTCATGGAAATAATGAAAGCTTTTTGGCATGGTTTTCTTGCAAGAAGGAAATTATTCATGAGAGAGAAAGGAGGAGGTGGAAGAAGCAAGATTCCATGCTTGGCAAGCAACAGGAGAGGAAAATGACCTACAGGGATGGGGAAGTTAAGTGCAAAAGATCTTTGGTTTCAATTGTGGAAGGAAACGCTGGATAGTAAGTTTTAGGTCATGTTAGCTATGTTTATATCCAAATTCCTTTTCCAAGAATAGGATCATAATATTTTACTTTATTCATTAATCTAAGAAGAAAGACTCCCACATCCTAACATGGAAATAACCATCTTCTTAGAGAGAAATTCAATCTCCAGGAAAGGAATCATCTGTTTCAGTTACATTTTGCATAAAAATTGGTTTATCTGACTGCTATTTTTTGCTGCAGCCCAGCTAGGTTTTTATATAAACCGATAATAAGTCATTAAAATGGTATTCTTTTCAATTCCCTTCTGGGGAGTTTCTCTGATCACCCATCCCACACAAATGATGTCTTACAGACTATATCTGGGGTTTTCATTGTGTTTCTGTAGCTCCTCTCTTGGAAGACTTTCCACTTCCTTGTGACTCTGCCATCTTTGTACCTTGTGCCTTCTTTGATTTAATCCATTATAACTCCAAATAATTCTGGTGCTGACCACAGAAAACAGTTTGCTCCATTCATTGCACCTCATTTCCACAGCAAGCACTCAATTAAGAAGAAAAAACAAAACAAAACCAAATAAAAAAGCAAAGCAAAACAAACCCAACCCAATCAGAGATACTTGCCACCTAAATTAAAAATGTCACACTGACATTTAAAGGGTTGGTTGCCAAATGGAAAAGATCTTTAAAGAAGACAGATTGTTTACTTTGAGTAGAGTTTAAATGGAAGAAATGGAATTTTAGGGAAGACAATTCCTCTGAAAAATGGAGGAACTTCTCCAAATCATTCAACACAAGAAGAAGGGTATATTTTTTTCAGGCAAAAATATCCCATTGTGAGATAGAGAAGTAGTGCATTTTAAGTTCATTATCCTTCTAGAGGTGATGGTGAGGAGCACAAAGCAAAAGAAAGTAGGGGAGCAAGAAGGAGAACATTCCAGAGACTTTCTAGGCACTCTATATCCTAAGCAATTAAGAAGAAATTGATACCTTATCTTCCCAAGCATGTATTTTACTGCATTCACATAATATTTATTGGATGTCCAGTGTTGATGCTACTTTTTTAGGTGTAGGCTTGGCTAGGCTCTCATTCAAAGATATTTGATAAAAAAATAATCTAATTACTATCATGAAGTGATATGTGATTAAATCCTGTGGAGTTGGGTAAAGGAGATTACTTTCTGTAATGTAATTTAATGGAATGACCTTTCATAATGTACAGAAAGTCTTTCTTTGGTTTACATATGGCTGAGTCATAAATCAGGACATAAACAGAACATCTCTTCTTTGTTCATTTGCTTATTTTATATATAAAATATATTTCAATATTAGTATCTTTATAAATTTGATCTTTATTTTACTTTGAAGCCTAGAAATATTTATACACTTATAGTTGTATTTTAAGATGTATACACAGATAAATCCTACACAAATAATGCAAGATGAAGATTTGGATGTCGTTGACATTTTGACAGTTCCAATAACCCTATTTGTGGAAGTTACAGATCATCTGGATTATTCCTTGGAAAGAGGATGGTGCTCTTAGCTAGAAAATTATTGAGAACTGTTTGACCCTTTTCCTTTTTCCTCCCATATATTTCATGTATTAGTAATATCCCAATGCCTTCCAGATCTGCCAGTTGACTGGAACAAAACCAAAGCAGTAGTTCCATGTTTTCAAGCAAATAAATTCCCTGATTTAGTTCATAAAAAGTTTAGCTAATCCTTTCTCTCCTTCCTCATCCTGTTTTCTTCTTCAATTTTCTTTTCTCCTCAAAATCCATTAAGTACTGATCTGCAATTTCCCTTCTCCGTGATTCATAAACTGTTCCACACTGGTGATATTAGCTTCTAATTTATTCATCTTTTCTATTTGAGTGTTTTCTCCACCAATCTCTACCATCATATTACTAAGTATTCAGAGACTGTTCATGTAACCCACCAGTTTTGTCCATATCCCGTGAATGTATTTTCTTGTAACATCTTACCAGGAAGGTGTTATGTTTTAGATCCTCTGAAGAATCTGATAATTCTTTCCCACATAGTTCGATGCTACCATACTTCCATCTGTTGCAGCTATTGCCAGAGCAAACACATCCCAAACATAGCATGCCTTAGAGGTGGCAAGTGCACTTTGATCCATAGGCTGAATCGCAGCTGTCATATGGCAAGGTATAATAACGACACATCTTGATTTAAATTATTTACTTGAGGAGAATGTCGAGGGGCATTATCAAATGGCATCAGAATCTTGAAAGGTATGATCTTTTCAAGACAGTAGGTGCACACATCTCAGAAACAACAACAACAATAAAAATCAGTCTTCAAGCAACACAAGAGACATCCAGATCTTGGAGTTACTTCTGTCATAGACAAGCAATTTATTTTTGTCAATGTTTTTGAGTGCTCGAGGGTTTTCAGAACAGTAAACAAAAAAAGGTTTCAATTTAAATGTAGAAACATTTCCTCTAAGCAGCAGGGATCTGTCTTTAAATGCCATGAAAACCAGACATCAGCTTCAATTCTTTTTTGCATATAGGTTTATTCTGGCACCCTTTTCCAAAACAAGACTGTTTCATCTACACAGAAAAATCTGCTCTTGTGGATATTCTCCATCTTGTATTATCTTGTCTAGCTCATCGTTAAATTTTTTTGGTAGCTTCAACATCATCATTTCCTGACTCTCTAGTTATACACATTTTAGGTGAGCCAAATCTGCATTTGAAGCAATTAAACGAGCCCTCGCTGGCACTGAAGTGCTCACAGTAGATTTGCTGTTCCTTCCGGTTTTTAAAAATGTTGCGTGCTTTTGCTTGTATCAGCCGTAAATATCTAAGAACTTTTTCTAGATCTAGCTTTTTATCAAATTTTTAACAGCTTCTCCCTCTTGTGGACTGACCTTTGCCTATTTTGCTAAAATTGGTTAATTTTATGTCTCTTAATTATCTCCCAAATCTAATTTCTCTCTTTAATTATTGTCCAAACAGCCAAATGGCACAACCTTTCCTTATGTGCTATGACATTGAGTTTCTTTCCATTATCATAATCTTTAACAGTCTTCATATTTCCATCCATGTCCGGAGCCTTCTACACCTTTTGTTTTTGGTGATATGATTAGAAACTTCAATGACATGATGACCTTTTCCCCTAGATATATGGTAAAAGTAGTACAAGTATTAAAATTAGAATTTGCTAGATACATGGTACAAACAGTGTGAGCATTAAAATTAGAAAAACTCAGACAACTGAAGTTAACAACTCAGATTCAATGAACAACTCAGATGCTTCTTGTAGTAAGACTCACAGATTGTTGTTATGTGCTGTCTAGTTGCCTGTGACTCATAGAGACCCTGTGTTCAACAGCCCTAAACCCTGCTCTATCCTGTGCCAGTCTTATTGTCTCTGACACACCTACGCCCATTTCCCAGTCACTGAATCAATGTATCTCATTGAGGGTCTTCCTCTCTTGTGCTGTCCCTCCACACTCCCAAGAATGTTGTCCCTTTCCAAGTATTGATCCCTCCTTGAAACATCCAAAGTATGTCAGATGAAGCTTCAGAATCCTTGCCTCCAAGGAGTAGCCTGGTCTCACCCTCTCTAGGATGAACCTGTTTGTTCTCCTAGCAGTCCATGCTATATTCAATACTCTTCTCTGGTACCACATCTCAAAGGCATCAATTCTCCTTCTATCATCCCTACTCATTGTCCAGCTTTCTGATGCATAGCAAGTAATTGCAAAGACTAAGGCCTGGATCAGGCACACTTTAGCTATTGTTGTTAGGTACTGTGAAGTAGAGTATGATCCATGGTGACCCTGTGAATAACAGATCTGAAACATCATATCTGTATCATCCTCATTATCTCTTACACTTTAGCCTATTGCTGCATTCACTGTCAATCCACCTCATTGAAGGCCTTCTTCTCTTTCACCATCCCTTCATTTTACCAAGCAAGATGAAGGCATGTCCCCTCTCCAGCAACTTGCCCAAAGCAAGTGTGATGCAGTTTTGTAATTTTTTTACTCCAAGGCATTTTCTGGTTGTACTTTCTCCAACATATATCTGTTTATTCTTTGAGCAGTCTCTGAGCCACTCAATACTCTTCCCCAATACCACAGGCCAAAGGCATCAATTCTTCTTCTGTCACCCTTTTCACTATCCAGCTTTCAGATGCATAGAAGCTTATGGAAAAGATGACAGCCAGACTCAGGGGCACCTTGGTCTTCAAACTGACATCATTGCTCCTCAGCAATTTGAAGATGTCCCTAATATTAGACTTGCCCAACATAGTAAGTCTCCTTATCTCCTGAATGCTAGTACCTAGGATGTTGTTAGTGGATCTCAGGAACACTAAATGAGATCACATTAGAAGTCTAGCCCATTATGGATTCAAAATCTGTGTTATTGCAATGAAGTCTGGGTGTTAAAGGCGGTTGGTCATATGTGCTGTTCAATTGCTGAAATAAGTCCAAAGTTGGGGACTATCTACAGTATAGGGAGCACTGATAGCTTAGTGTTAAGGAGTTGTACTGCCAACCCAAAGGCAGTCAGTTTGTATTCAAAACAGCTAGGAGATAAATTTCTGGAAAAGATGGGCAATCTCCTTCTGTGCAATTTACAGCCTTTAGTAGTTTAGGTATGAATTAGTTCCCACTGGACAGTACATAATGATAATCTGTAGGGGAGAGGCAGTGCAGGAGAGGAAGCCTGGAATGAGATGGATCGGCATGCTAAGTTAGGCAATGGGATTTGGTGTGTTGAAGTCAGTAAGACTAGCTCAGGATAGGGCAGGATTTAAAGCTATTGAGTTGCTATGAGTCATGGGTGACTCATTGGCACATCACAACAACATACTGAAATCTAACATAATGTTATTCTTAAATCAGTCAGCCAAAGTGAGACAAGTATAGAAAGTAAGCTCTGATGATATAATCCATAACTAAGTGCCTTGCTCACCTGAAGGCTGCTAATCTCACCCAAACGCTGCAATTTGAATCCATCAGTCACTCCAAGGGAAAGAGGAAAAATGGGTAGCCTCCTCTCATTTTGATTTATAGCCTTGGAAACTCAATGAAGGGTGGCTAGGAGTTAGAACTGACTTGATGGCAGTGAATTTGATGGATCATAATATAACCGCTTCTGATTTGTAAATGAGTTCATCATAACACTTAGATATCAAGAGTGTTAAAATTCACCATCATTCCTGTTATCTATCAGCTGATAACAGCAACTAGTTGAAAGACTCGGAAAGAGAAGTGAAATGACTGAGACCCTGATTGTTACTTTTAACCTACAGAACTGAGAGAAAGCAAGTTTATGTTCTTCAAACCCGTATGCTTACTCTATTTGTGTTATGTTGTTAGGTGTCACCAAGCCAATTATGACTCATAGAGACCGTAAAAACAACAGATCAAAACCTTGTGCCGTCCTTAGGATCTTCACCACCCTGAAGTCCATTTTTACAATTACGTTGCTAATATATCTCTTTCAGGATGTTTCTCTCTCTCACCGACACTCTACTTTTTCCAGCATGTAGGACAAATTGTTGTTTGTTGTTGTGATGTGCTGTCAAGTTGCCATAGCAACTCTATGTTGAGTGGCTTTGAAGCCTGCCCTGTCCTGAACCACTCTCACTAATGCCTTCTGCAGCAAGAACACAGATTGGACATGGTTATACTCCAGCATGATCCCCCTATCCACAGACACCAAATCCTCACAGTGTTGTATAAGTTACAATTAATGAAAATTAGGTTTAGGAACTCTATTCAGATAATTTGTCTTGTTTACTTTAATCCTTGCCATAGAAGCAAAGAGAACAACTCCTTTTAAAGGCTCAGGAAAGACTTTGTACAAGAGATGATACCTATATGAAGATCAAAGACCTGGAGACTAGAAGGAACCTTACAAACTGAGAGTAAGTCAGTATGTGGACTATGGAGGTGGAGAACAAGACAAGGAACAGATTATAATGAAACATGCACATTCCTAAGAAAGAATTATGATCTTTTTTGAATACTATAGAAATTCGGTATGACTCAGCTATTCCATTGTTAGGAATATACCCCGAGAAAATGAAAAGTGAGGCACAGATGGGAATTTGTACACCACTGTTCATAGCAGCATTATTCATCATCACATGAACATGGAAACAGCCCATATGTTCAACCACAATTGAATGGACTGAGAAATTGTGGTACATTCACATGATGGGATACTACATAGCCTTCAGGAACAATGATTTAAAAAATTACTACCTAACTTGGGAGGGACTGGAGAGCATTACACTGGGTGAACTAACTCAATCTCATAAGGACAAATACTATGTAAGATCATTACTGTAGACACAGTTAACCAGTAAAATGTGTATTAGAATCCAAGATGGGGAGAGTGGGAGCAAAGGGGTGGGGATCGGCCAGGGGGAATCATAAGGATGCATAATTTGATGGGTCGAGGTAGAGGAGCCTAGTTCAATGATGATTAATTTTATAAAACATAATGAATGGGAATGATTGTATGGAACACAATATGAATGAAGAATAGTGTGAAACACAATGCATATGAATTTTGTAAGCAAACCAATATTTTTTTTTAAAAAAAAGAAAGAAAAAGCATCAAGACTAAGAAGTAGAATGAGGTTTCTCCTCTAGAAGATTGTGAATTAGTAACACATCTTACTGTTTAATTGTCTTGCTGATAAACCATTACAGGACCCCTTCTGAGACCACCTGGACTGCCTGCCTACCTAGAACAAAAAAGTGAAGATGGGCAAAGGAGAAATCAAATTATGGGTGGAGGAAGGGAGTAAAGAAAATGGGAAAGATCTGACAGGGATCTGAAAAGATGCGGTAATGGTGGATATAGTTTAAAGCTGATTAATTTTAGAAAACACAGTATATGTTAATGATTATATGAAACATAATATCAATGAAAGAAAGTATGAAACATAATTTGTTCACATTTTTTAAAAAAAGATATTTACTATGAATTAAAAAAAAAAAAAAGAACTGGAAGTAAAGAAAACTGAAACTCTAGCTAGTCTCTAACCTAGGAAGTAGATTTGGAGATTGAAGGTGTTCTTTCTCCAGGATACCTAATATAGTATATTTAGCATTAAAGTTAGAATAGCTGTGCAAAATGAGTTTCTCTGAAATATGTGTTTATGGAACAAAACCCATTGCAGTGAAGTCCACCTCACAGTAGTCACTGTGGAACAGAGAACTGCTCCCTAGTGTTTTCTTGCTTGCAATCTTTAAAGAAGTAGATAATCAGGCCTTTGCTCCCATGATCCTACTCTGTGGGTTTTAATTTCCAGCCTTTTGTCATTAGTAAATTCAGACTGTTTGGGCTGCTCAATCACTGAGTGTGAATAATTTTTAACATATAAAGGATTCAGATGGATATCTGAGTAGTTATATGAACAGATAGTGTTCTGGTGACCCACACAATAAGAATTTTAGCACAAGATAATTACGTGGTTCTTTTTACCTCTATTTCGTCAACTGAAATAAGACAATGCCTTCCTACTTGCATTAACCCTTTAGCAGCAGCAGTGAAAACTGTGAAACCAGTACAATAACTTTCACATGTATATTTTAAAAAAAATATATATAACATCTGTTTCCATTCTTGGTTGTGGTGCATTATTTCATCATGATGTATTCTTTGTGGTCTTATTTTAGAAAGCTATTACCCACAGATCACCAGAAGACCCCCTGTCTTGTCGTCTTCAGGGTAATGACACCCTCTGCATGTGTAAATCTGTCAGATCATACATTGCTAGGATGACAGTCACTAATTTACAAATCAAAGGAATTGACCTTACCTTTTTCAATCAGTGACTGTTTTATTGCAGAAGTAGAGAAAGGGTCATTAGCTTAAACTATAAAACATCTCATCAAAAGATCTAACATCAGGGAACAGTTTAATCTGTCTTGATCTTTTTTAAAAGGGGTATTTTAAATCAAGAAACTCCAAAATGAATTCAAATCTTGAAGAAAAAAATTGATGAAAGGGTTCTTCACCAAGTTATGTACTTTGAAATTCATATTGCAGATAAATGAGACACAATTAATTTAACAATAAATTATTTTGTGCTCTGATCTTCAGACTTCTGTAACTGATCTCCCATAAAATGTTTGTTGTCGATGCCATCCCATAACTTAGCTAGCTTTCAGTCATCAGTGTTCAAATTTCTTCCTGTGATTATCTCTACATATTCGTAAACTACCGTTTTTTAAATTTTATACTGGTTTATTTACAAAGTTCATATACGTTGTTTTTCACTCCAGATCTTTCCCATTTCACATTCTCCTCCCTCCACCCACCAACCCACCAAACTGTGAGACCCTATGATTATCACCTGCCCCTCCGCTCCCCCAATCTCTACCCATTCTCAGCTCTGTGCTTCCACCCTTCCCTCCTACCCCCTTGGATCCTCATACTAGTTCTACAATAATGATCTTATATAGTATTTGTCCTTATGCAACTGAGTTAAGTTCCTTAGCATAATGCTCTCCAGTCCCTCCCAAGTTAGGTAGTAATTTACAAAATCATTGCCCTGTGTGTTGTGTAGTATTCCATTGGATGAATGTACCATAATTTCTCAATCCATTCAATTGTTGTTAGACATTTGGACTGTTTCCATGTTTTAGCAATTGTGAATGGCACTGCTAATAACGTTGGTGTACAATGGTAGGTAAAATATTCATAATAGGAAGCTCTAGTCTGTAGGTAATTGCACTTACAACCCCAAAGGAGAACCTCTCTGGTTTGAATCCACCAGAATCTTTGTGGGAGAAAGGTGGGCAATCTCCTGTGTGTCTCTAAAAACCTACTAGAGAGTCAGCTATGAGTTGTTTTGGATGTGATAACAATGAGTGTTTTAAGATCTTATGTTGACTCTTGTGGGTTTGTGTCCATTTTCTTCAGCATGGAGCCCTGACAGTGTAGTACATAAGGAATGTTGTTGTTGTTGTGTGGGGTCACCAACCCTAGTGGACCTTCCAATAGGCTTTCAGAGGCAGTAAATTGCACAGAAGAAGATTGCCCATCTTTCTCTCTTGGGGCAGCTGGTTGATTCTAACCATAGGCTAACTGAGAGTTGGAGGGTTAAACCTACCAACTTCTCAGTTGTTGTTGTTGTTGTAATGTGCCGTCGAGTTGTTTGCGACTCATAGCGACCCTATGTACAACAGCCCTAAACTCTGCTCTGTCCTGTGCCAGTCACACTGTCTCTGACACTCCCATCACGATTACCCCAGTCACTGCATCAATCCACCTCTTAGAGGGTCTTCCCCTCCTGCGCTGTCCCTCCACCCTCCCAAGAATGATGTCCCTCTCCAAGGACCTGTCTCTCCTTACAACATGTCCAAAGTATGTCAGACGAAGCCCCAGAATCCTTGCCTCCAAGGAGTAGCCTGGTTTAACCCTCTCTAGGATGAATCTGTTTGTTTTCTCGGCAGTCCATAGTACATTCAATACTCTTCTCCAGCACCACAGCTCAAAGGCGTCAATTCTCCTTCGTCACCTCCCATAAAGATTATTCCTGGAACCCTGGTAGAAAGCTGCTTGTGTGTTGGAACTGGGTCAATAGAATTAGTTTGGTTTTAGTTCTCTCACCCCAAAAGGGATCTTTTGCTGGCAAAGTGATTCTGACTCATGCCTATCCCTTTAGGTACACAGTAGAACTGACTGGTAGGAATTTCTTATTTCTAAGCTTTTTAAAAACAAACCTTTTTTTCTGGGATACCTATGGGTTGATGCTAACTGTCAATGTTTAGGTTAGTAGTCGAGTACAAATATTTTTAGCCACTAGAGACTTTTATTCAGTGTTAACTGAGTCCAAAATAAAATGCAATGTGTAATGAAATAAAACATGTTTTTTTTTCTCTAGTAATGTATTTACCTTTCAATTTTAACATAATTCAGGCATATTTAACATTTGTATCCTTTTTATTAGTGCTGAATTATAACCTTTTTATAAAAAAAGAAACTTTTGTATTGATGAATTAGAAGGAAATATAATATCTGCAACGTGGAAATTTGGTAGACATTTAAAAATATTCTTACTTGGCTTTTAGTATTTTCACTATTATTAGTATTTGTACTAATATGTAGAATAGTTATGTCTTTTTGATCAGGTTAATATAGATGTGTCTAGTATTGATACAAAATTACATTTAAAAGGAAATGCCTCTACTGAATATATAAAGTTGAGAATATATTGAAAGAGAATACTGTTTTGACTACAGGATATTTTTGTTAGATTGGTAATACCCCAAACCTATTTTTTTTTTGGTAACAGGAATATTTATGGATGCTGTTCCTTGTTTGATGTAAAGTTAATGCCCTTGATTTCTAACTAAAAAAAAAGATGGATTTTTGAAGTCAATCATTTACTTAAAAAAATTAAATGTCCACCCAAAGCTTCCTCAGCAGGATAGCCTTTTGATCCATCAACCACAGCCTCAGAAGTCAATTGTTATGAGTCAAAATCACCTAGATGTCTCTTGAAGACAAACTTCTTCATGCATTTTTGATACATAGTTTAAAAAATCTTTCTATTGACTTCTGTTTGTCTCCATAACAATCCTATCATTCTCTTTCTTAGTATTATTGGGCAATTTTCTGGTGCTTAAATTCTAAAGAAATTTTTTCATAATAGTTCACTTCATGTAAAAAAAAAAAATCAAAGAAAGAAACAAGAAAAAACTCCAACATGAGACATGCCTACATTTTGATAATTTTTAAGAAAGTAGTAAAGTTGACTTTATATAACTATGCCTCAAGCTGCCATACAAAAGAGTTGGCAAAATTTCATTCTGTTTAACCAGAAAAAAAATGAACTCAGATATCTCCATGGTTGTGTATGCCTACAAGTTGAAGTGGTGAAAATATTGCGGTGTGAGACCTTTCACAGAACTTCCACTTTAGCCAGCTAGCTAAGTTTTCAACCGGCTGAATTCTCTTTTCCTTTCACTGAAAATAGGAAGAAGCAGCTCTGGTGACTTAGTGGATATAAGGAGTTGCACTAAGAAGTAAAAAGTGGGCAGCTTGGATCCATCAGTTGTTCTACAAAAGAAAGATGATAATCTCTTCCCATGGAATTGCAGCCTCTGAAAACCAGCTGGAGGGTGAGCTATAGTTCTGACTTGAGGGCAACAAGTGAATGAGTGAAATCAGGATGCATAAATCACATGAGTCCTCATTCTAGTTCCTTGACATTTTGATCCAGTTGAGTTAGAGAGGGAGAAAGGGGTAATTAATTAACCTTCTGGTCCAAGTACACAGAGCTTGTTAAGGATGACATAGACTCAGTTACTATGGTATCTTCATACACTTTATGATCTGTAGTGAACCTCCCAATGACTTTCTGAAGCAAGAGCAATTAGACCCTGGTTACCCAATGCAGACAGAGTGGGGTGGAGCTCCCAGATTAAAACAAGCTTGGAAGGAGGAGTGGCATCCATTTCTGTAATAGCTTGCCTCCAGAAACCCTATGAACCTGGAGAGAGGATGAAAGGCACCCAAGTGTTGAGGACCCTCCTTCACAGGGTCTCTATAAATCGCCTGCGACTCAATGGCACTTAACAACAACAACAACAATAACAACAACAATCTTTCCTGCTGTGAGGTGTCCCAACCTACAAAGTTCCAAAGTTAAGTGGATCTCCACATCCTTTTATGGAACGCTGGTGGTCTAGTGGTAAAGAGTTGTGCTATGATTTGTACGCATCCAATGTTTATTACAGCAAAGAATATCTAATGGCATCATCTGTAGGGAATTATTTTTCTAATCCAAAAGTGTCAATTCTCTGGTTGTTTAAATCCACCAGAAGAAGCTCCACAGGAGAAAGATGAGCAATCCCTTCCAGTGCAATTTACAGACTCAAAAAATTTGCGATAGAGTCAGTTCCAACTTGACATCAATGAATTTGATAAGCTTTGTTACTATATCAATATGACAGCAAATGCCACTATATTATGAGAGAAGCAGGAAATGAGCAAAAACATGTTTTTAATACAAATACACACAAACAGAAAACCAGACCTCACATTATTGTTATTTGATAGTTTCTTTGTACTTTAATTTTTGAGCAGAAAATTATTCCCTATTTACATCTACTGTCCACCTCAGAGCCTTGTTACAAAGAACAAAGTAGCCTAACTTTTCCATTCTGATTCATTTCTGATGGTGCCAATCTGGTAGCTCAGCCCACTCCATTGTGGCACCAGAACTGATGTCAGTAGACGCAGAAAAAATTTACTTGTGTTTCTATGCTGGAACAATATTGAAATGTACTAAAAAACTGTAAAGGAAAAAATCTCACTTTACATTCCCAACTCCACCCCCCAACTGAGTGATAACACTTAAATGTCTTTACCTCCTTAAGTTAGCCTTTTTGATCCTAAAGGGAAGAGAGTACTTAACAACAGACCTCAACAGAATATGTTTTCAAAACAGATAGCTGAAACTAAGGAGTGTTATACATACACACAAACTTGATTTTCAACATTATCCTGGTAAATCTGCATCTGTGGCAAAGCTGTTGATACACAAAAACCAAAATGATTCATCCATCACGGAGCAAGAAATTCTTATTCTGGTTAAAGGTACCACTGTATCAGAAGATAAATGTTCTTTCAGATTGTAATTATATGCATGAAAATTAATAATCTGGAACAGAATAATCATTAAAACACATCTTAGTAAACTCTTTAAAAAATCACAATAAAAAGAAAAACACTATAACCAAGTTAAGAATATCACCCAAAGAAAAAGAAGGGAAAAAATAAACAACCAGGGAAAAAAAGGTAAATTTTCTATTCCAAGCTTTGCAAGGTTGTACAAGTCATTGTGCCTTTCTTTCTTCAGTTTCCTCCCACACGTATGAAAGGAGAGGTTTAAGTTTGTTGCTGTGATAGCTAATATTATGTATTAACTTTGCAAGGCTTTGAGTCTCAGCAATTTGGTAAACAGTAGCCTGTTTTGTCTTCCATAATGTAATATAATATGCTGTTGTTGTTCGTAGGTGCCATCAAATCAGCTCTGACTCAACACAGAGAAACCCTTCCTGATTCTGAGCCATTTTCACAATCTGTGCTGTGGTTAAGGCCATTGTTGTAGTCTCTGTGCCAATTATAATATAATCATCTCCAGTTTGTGATTCTGATGTGAACAGCCAATCAGTGGAAAATGAATGCAGTTTCTTAGGAATGTGGTCAATATCAAAGATGCATGAATATTGTAGTAAAGCTTTCCCTCTGAATCTTGTATCCAGTTTATCATAATCTTTATCTATCTATCTATCTATCTATCTATCTATCTATCTATCTATCTATCATCTATCTATCTCCTCTATCATCTATTTATCTTTGTCTGTCTGTCTGTCTGCCTGCCTGCCTGCCTGTCTATCTTTTGGATTTGGTTGATAGGGTTTTTGAAGACCTATTAATTCAGAAGTAGATGGCAAATTCTTTCTTCTCATCTGCTTTAATTTGGAAACTCAGCTTTAGCACAATATCTGACAGACAAGTATTTTATCCAAAAGAGCAGATGAAAGAAACTTCCCCATAAAATAAATCCAATTATTCCCTTGCCCCACCCACCCCACCTGCTGGTACCCTCCCCTAGCTCTCCCTTACCTCTATGGGTAGCTGCTAAGCAAGGCCTGAACTAATTAATCCCTGAGATGATGGCTCATGTTTCCAGTCACTTCTGTTTCCTCCTTATGATTAAGGTGCTCTGGCACTCTAGACCCCTAGTGTCCTCTCCAACTTATCTGCTGATGTGTTTCCAGCCCCTGGCTGTTCACCTTGCATGCCCAGTCTCCTCCTCATGCCCTGCACCTCTCCTCCACTTACCAGTGTCTCTCCTCCTTGTGCTACAGGTCTAGAGACTAAGGTACACCTGACCCAAGCCATGGTCTTTACAATTACTTGCTATGCATCAGAGAGCTGGACAGTGACTTAGGACGACAGAAGAAAAATTAATGCTTTTAGATGTGGTGCTGGAGAAGAGTATTGAACATACCACGGACTGCCAAGAGAACAAACAAATCTGTCTTGGACAGGACAAAGCCAGGTTGTTCCTTTAGAGGCAAGGATTGTGAGGCTCAGTCTTAGATATTTTGGGCATGTTGCCAGGCAAGACTAGTCCTCAGAGAAGG
The DNA here is from genome assembly GCF_000299155.1 of Elephantulus edwardii. Lineage (NCBI taxonomy): Eukaryota > Metazoa > Chordata > Mammalia > Macroscelidea > Macroscelididae > Elephantulus > Elephantulus edwardii. The sequence goes on along the minus strand of NW_006399759.1, from coordinate 32,343,621 downwards.
ACATCATGTTTGAAAGGGTGGAGGGTAAGAATAGGAAAGGAAGGTCCTAGATGACATAGACTAAAACAATGACTGTGGTAAATGGGTCAGATGTGTCAGAGACAGTGAGATTGGTTCCAGCTAGGGCAGGGTTCAGAGCTATTGTTCATAGGGTCACTATGAGTCATGGTCAACTTGACAGCACATAACAACAATGAATATAGTGAGCTAACACAAACAAAAGTCTTCAGGGAAAGGCACCTATCTTTAAAATATCACCAAAAAAGTGAAATAGATTTATGCATTCAACTAACACTTTTTTCATGGATGATTTACTAATTTCTAGCCAAACTCAGAGACATAAGCAAAACTGGTCTATTTGAGTTCATTTTAACTCAAATCACTGAATAAGACAGAATAGAACTTCTCATTGTTGTTGTTGTTGTTATGTGTTGCTTGCGACTCATGGCGACCCTATGTACAACAGACCTAAACTCTGCTCTGTCCTGTGCCAGTCATACCGTCTCTGACATTCCCATCCCGATTACCCCAGTCACTAAATCAGTCCACCTCACTTCCCGTAGATTTTTTTTTTAGGTTGTAATCTTGACAGAGGGATCTCTAGTGGTTTAGAGTTAAGAAGTTGCAGTTCCAAACTAAAGGCAAGTAGTTCAAATCATCTCACTGCTACAAAGGGATACACATCGGCAATCTCCTTCCATGCAAATTATAGCATCTAGAAACAGCTGGAGGGTTAAGTATGAGTTGGTTGTTTCTAACTCAACTACACACAATAAAGATAACAAAAATAATATTTACAGGAACAGATTGCTTTGTCTTTCTTCTGTGGATCTGCTGTGTAGGTTCATATTAGCAACCGTTCTGTTTTCAGCCAGGCTGTTAACCATTCCACCTCCAAGACTCCTTAATTCAAGACTAGTTTTCTTTTTTAAATACTCCCTCATGTTTTGAGGACAGAAAGATGTTACAATGTTCCTAGAAGACACAAGAGAACAATCACATATTTGTATTCTATATTTCTGTTGTAGAGGGAAGCTGAAGAAAATGTAACAAACTACATTATTGTTAGGTGTAGCTGAATCTAATATGACTCATAGAGACCCTATGAACAATTTACTCAAACCTGTCCTATCCTGTGAAATACTCATCATCTCTGAGACACTTAATGTCATTGCTGCATCTCTCTGAGGGCCTTCCTGTCTTTCGTTGACACTCCACTTTCCAAGCATTAAGTCTCCTTCAAAGGAATAGATTTTCTAGCAACAAGCACAAAGTATGGGAGATGAATCTTTACCATCTTTGTCTCCAAGGAACATTCTGACGGTACTTTTTCCAAGACCTAACTGTGGTTCTTTTGGCAGTCCATGGGATATTCAGTACTCTTCGTCAACTCTCAAAGGCATCAATTCTTCTTCTATCAACCTTATTCATTGTCCAGCTCTGAGATGCATATCAAGTGATTGAAAAAGGCCGTGGTCTGAATCAGGTTCTCTTTAGTCTTCAAACTGACATTATTGCTCTTCAGTATTTTGGAAAGACCCTGTCGGACCCAGTGCAAAAACATCTCCTTATCTTTTAGATGCTGATACAAAGGGCATTGGTTGATCCAAGCAAGATGAAATTAGTCTATTTGCCAGCCTGTGGCTGCAGAATCTTTCACCAGCAACAGATCTCCAGGGGCAACCAGATTCACCTACCTTGTGCCTATTGGGCCTCATGCCAAACACTAACACCAGAGATCCAGATTAATCACTGTCTGTGTCAAACACTCCATGTCAAAGACACTATCCTGCTGCACTACCAATGATCTCAGTTGAAGAATGAAAAAGGTATCTTTCTGTGCCATGATACTGTGTGCCTGGTTGTCCTTATGGTTTACTGTTAAAGCTACAACCCTTATCTGTCAGTTGATTATACTGGAAAACGATTTGCATGTTGCCAATTATGTTATCTCTTAGGTTTATATACACTTGTTTGTTTAATATTTGCTCTTATCAGTATAGCCATTGTCTGTCAGTCTGCTGTACTAGTGTAAAATGTGGATTGCTGTGATGTTGGAAGCTATACCACTGGTATTTCAAATGTCATAAAAGTTGCCTGTGGCAAACATATTTCAGCATAGCTCCTAGATTAAGATAGACTAGGAAGAAGGAAGACAAGCTGTATAGGTTACCTATTAAGAAAGTCCAGCCTTTTTTATCTTGCAAATATCTCGATTCAATACATGCAGTGGCTTTGAACTATATATGTTCTAGGGATTTGCAAAAAAGGACTTAAGGAATTTTCTTTGCAAAGAATATTTCTTTGTAGAATTCTTCATAAAATCTGTGTAAAATAAAAATATAAAATAAAAACCTGGTGGTGGTATGTGAAAAAGGGTTTTATTTAACAATCCCCAGTTTCACTGCAGCTTCATCAAATACTATACATTCTATAAGCCCTCCTGATTTGAATGCTTGTCCTTGAAGATGGAGAGAATGTGAATACTCTGCTTTCAATGGGCTTTGAGACTTTAAAGACTAGTGAGTCTCTCCAGGTGAAAAATTGAATGCAGTACTGACATATTATTAAGCCACTCAGAATACTGCCTTCTATTTATCTCCCAAAAGGAAGTGTACTTTAATTCAGAAACAGTGGCACTCTGTCTTGGATGAAGGGAAGACAAAACACAACATTGGGACATCCTTCAGTAAAATGTCACTGACAGGGCCAGTCCTTTGAGTTCAAAGTTGTATTCATCTGAAAACATAAAAGAAGACTAAAAATAAGTGCTTAGGGGATGTGCTTTCAACTACTCAAGACAAGCTAGCATGTCTTAGAGAAGTCTTTGGGTAGTAGCAATGGGCTTGTCAACTTAGCCATCTTCTAAAACATCCCCTGTAATAACTTTGGCATTTTTATGTTTGGCATTTTATTGTTAATTATTTAGAAAACTCTTTATTGCTAACTGACTCATATCCCATTTCTTACCGAGGTAGAAACTGTTTTTGAATGTTGTGCCTGAGGAGGCAGGACTGTAGAGGAGATGGGCAAGATTGAAAGAATCCATATATAATGCACAGTAGATTCAGAGTTAAACTACAGGGGAATAGTTTTTAAGCTTGTACTCCAAATCTAAATACTAGATTTTGGTCTGTTATCTGGAGAAAGAAACAAATTTAAAGTAAAATTTATTTTTCTTTATTCCCAAGATGTTGTTGTTGTGTTGTTATGTGCCATCGAGTTGCTTGTGACTCAGAGTGACCTTATGTAAAACAGCCCTAAACTGCTCTGTCCTGTGCCAATCGCACCGTCTCTGATACACCCATCCCAATTACCCCAGTCACTGAATCAATCCACCTCATAGAGGGCCTTCCCCTCCTGTGCTGTCCCTGCACCCTACCAAGCATGATGTCCCTCTCCAAGGCCCGGTTCTTCCTTCCAACATGTCCAAGTATGTTAGACAAAGCTTTAGACGGAGCCTAACAAGGAACAGCCTAGTTTAGCCCTTTCCAGGATGAAATCTGTTTGTTTTCCTAGCAGTCCATGGTACCCTCAATACTCTTCTCCGGCACCACAGCTCAAAGGCCTCAATTCTCCTTCTATCCTGCTTAGTCATTGTCCAACTCTCTGATCCATAACAAGTGATTGCAAAGACCATGGCCTGTATCAGATGCACCCTAGTATCCAGAGAAACACCACTGCTCTTCAGAACTTTGGAAAGGTCCCTAACAGCAAACTTTCCCATAGCAATACGTTTTTTGATTTCCTGGCTACTGGTTCCAAGAGTGCCAATTGGTCCAGTGGTGAGAATCTTTGTCTTCTTGACATTGAGCCACAACCCATATTGAAGGTTACAGTACTTGACCCTCCGCAGCAAGTGCTTCAGGTCCTCCTCAATTTCAGCAAGCAGGATTGTGTCATCTTCCTAACACCGATTGTTGATAGACCTTCCACCAATCCTGATACCACATTTCTCATTATAGAGTCCAGCCTCCTGGCTAATCTGTTATGCATACAGGTTGAAAAGGTATGGAGCCAGGACACATCCCTGGCATATGCCTTTCCCAATTTTGAACCATGCAGTTTTTCCCTGCTCTGTTCTGACAACTGCCTCTTGGTCCAAGTATAGGTTTCGCATTAGCACAATCAGTTGCTCTGGGATTCCCATTCTTCCCAGAGTCAGCAATAGTTTGTTATGGTCCACTAAGTCAAACACCTTTACATAGTCAATAAACACAGATAGAGATTCCTCTTGTATTTTCTGCTTTCTGCTAAGATTCATCTAACATTAGCTACAATATTCCTAGTACCACGACCCCTTCTAAACCTAGCCTGGACTTCCGGCAGTTCTCTGTTGATGTGCTGTTCCAGTCGTTTTTGGATAATCTTCAGTAGAATCTTGCTAGCATGTGAAATCAATGATATTGTTCTATAGTTTCCACACTCTGTTGGGTCACCCTTTTTTGGGATGGGAACAAATATATTTCCAAGACACTTCTATATAAAGTTATCCTTCTCCATTGTTTCAGCAATCTTATACCATTATAACAGAATACTAGAAGCAAGTGGCTTTAACAAACATTTTTTCCCCTCTCTCTCACAGTTTAGGAGACTAGAAGCTTGAATATGGGGTCTAAGCTGTTGTTTGTTTGTTGTTATGTGTCATCAAGTCGCCTACAACTCATAACCACCCTATGTACAATAGCCAAAACCCCTGCTCTATCCTGTATCAATCTCACTGTCTTTGACACACTCACCGCCATTACCCCAGTTACTGAATCAGTCCACCTAACCGAGGGTTTTCTTATCCTGCGCTGTCCCTCTACCCTCCCAAGTATGGTATCTCTCTCCAAGGACTGGTCCTTCCTTGCAACATGTTCAAAGTATGTTAGATGAAGCTACAAAATCCTTGGATCCAAGGAGCAGCCTTGTTTAACCTTCTCCAGAATGAACCTGTTCGTTCTCTTAGCAGCCCACAGTATATTCAGTACTCTTCTCCAACATCACAGCTCAAAGGTATCAATTCTCCTTCTATCATCCCTAATCATTGTCCAGATCTCTCGTGCATAGCAAGTGATTGCAAAGACCATGGTCTGTGCCATGCACACCTTAGTCTCCAGACTTATATCATTGCTCTTCAGTACTTTAAAGAGGACTCAAACATCAGACTTAACCCTCAATATCAGCCGTGAAAACTAGGCCGGGGGCTGATTGTGGAACAGACCACCAATCACTCATATGCAAATTCAAGCTGAAGCTGAGGAAAATTAAACGAAATCCACAGGAGCCAAAATATGACTTTGATTTCATACCACCTGAATTTCAGAATCATCTCAGGAACAGGTT